>NW_027331919.1:9766593-9958711 GCF_048418815.1 Hemitrygon akajei | reverse complement strand
GGGTTGACTATCTTCTAAATGGAGAAAAAACATTAAAAAGAACAAACCCAGAGATTCGAGGAGTGTTTAAAATACTTGTGCGGGATTCTCTAAAGGATAATTTGCAGGTTGAACATAGAAATCTACAGCACATTTCCGGCCCCTCAGCCCACAATGTTGTGCCGATGATATAAAATTCTCAGGTTGAGTGTGTGGTCAGGAGGGCAAATGAATGTCAGCATTTCGACTCGAATATAAAAGGAAAGGTGTGATGATGAGAATTTATAAAGCACTGGTGAGGCCTCACGTGGAGTATTGTGAACAGTTTTGGGCCTCTTATCTTTGAAAGATTGTGCTCAAAGGGGAGAGGGTTCAAACGAGGTTCACAAAAAAGATTGCAAGATTGAAGGGCCTCATATGAGAAGTGCTTGATATCTCTCGGTCTGCACTCTTGGAATTTAGAAGGAAGAAAGGTGACCCCATTGGAATCTATTGATTATTTAAATTCTTTGATCCAGTGGGTGTGGAGAAGAAAGTTTCTATGGTTGGGGAGTCGAAAACCAGAGAACAAAGGCTCAGAAGAGCCACGACCCTTTAGAACAGAGACGAGGAGAAATTACTTTAGCCAGAGTGTGGTGAATCGTGGATTTTTTGCCACAGGCCGCCGTGGAGTCCAAATCTTTCTTTTTGTATATTTATGGCGGAGGTTCTTGATTGGTCAGGGCTTGAAGGAATACGGAAAGAAGGTAGGGGATTGAAGCGTATAAGTAAACTGGATCAGCCACAGTAAAATGTTGGAGCAGACTCAATGGGCCAAATGGTCTAATTCTGCTCCTAAATCTTACTTTCTTATGATAAGTTATTTTGTTTTACTGTGGAAAAACTAAATGCTGTTGCTAAGCTTGACTAGCTGAAGACTGAGGCCACGAAGGTCACAGGATAAGATGCAGAAGCTGCCTTGCTTGTGCGAGCTTACAAAAGCTAGCAGCATTTCATACCGAGAATGAGGTAATGTTAACTTTAATCCCACACTGTCTTGGTAATGGAGGAACTGACAGCAGATGCGCAGTTCTAATTTTGTGCGCCGCCCGGAATCATTCGTACACTGGCTAATATCCAATAAGTGCTTCTTGACATCGCTCACTGAGTATATTTGGCTGTTGGCTATCGCCCGAAATTCGCGGTATAAATTTAAGATATAACCTGACTTTGCGGAGTCGTAAGGCAACGTGATCACATATTCAAGTGTTAACCGTACACCGATGTCTATGTCTTTATTTCTCTTTGATACCGGGATAAATAAGTGTCTGTACTCCCTTTAGCTTTTACAAGAGCCTTGAGTTCCCTTTTCGGCCACAATTGAATATTTCTTGAGAATTGAATACTTCTTCATTTTTAGGAATCCACATGTCCAGCACCTTCCTCATTATTTTCCCCCAGAAATTAAAGCCGTTGCCGCTCTGCTGACATCCCTTGCAGATATGGTTGGAGAAATGACAGTCGAGCTCATCCCGGACAAATACAAACATATAGAACACTATTAAAGACAAAACTGTTTCGATGAGCAGAGGAGCCTTCCGCTCCGTGTTCATATATCCCTGAACGCGGCTCCACAGTTTGCAGACGATATGAGGATAAGTGGAGGGGAAAGTAGTTTTATGGAAGTAGACAGGCTACAGAAGGACTTAGACAGGACGGTGTAATGGTAGATGTACTGCTGTGTTGAAACATGCATGGTCATGCACTTTGGGAGAAAGTAAAATGGTTGACAATTTTTTAAATGGAGAGAAATAAGAAAAATAAATCAGAGATTCAAGGGGACTTTAAAGTCCTTGTGCGGGATTCCCTAATGGTTAATTTGCTGGTTGAAGATAGAAATCTACAGCACATTCCCGGCCCTTCAGCCCACAATGTTGTGCCGATGATGTAACCTTCTCAGGTTGAGTCTGTGGTGAGGAGGGCAAATGCATGTCAGCATTTCGACTCGAATATAAAAGGAAAGGTGTGATGCTGAGACTTTATAAAGCACTGGTGAGGCCTCACGTGGAGTATTGTGAACAGTTTTGGGCCTCTTATCTTAGAAAGATTGTGCTCAAAGTAGAGAGGGTTCAAACGAGGTTCACAAAAATGATTCCAAGATTGAAGGGCGTCATTTGAGAAGTGCTTGATATCTCCAGGTCTGCACTCTCTGGAATTTAGATGGAAGAAGGGTGACCCCACTGAAATCTATTGAGTATTTAAATTCCTTGATCGAGTGGGTGTGGAGAGGAAAATTTCTATGGTCGGGGAGTCGAAAACCAGAGGACAAAGGATTAGAAAAGCGGCGCGTCCCTTTAGAACAGAGATGAGGAGAAATTATTTCAGCCAGAGAGTGGTGAATCTGTAGATTTCTTTGCCACAGGCGGCCGTGGAGGCCAAAGCTTTCTTTCTTGTATATTTATGGCAGAGGTTCTTGATTGGTCAGGGCTTGAAGGAATACGGAAAGAAGGCAGGAGATTGAAGCTCATAAGTAAACTGGATCAGCCACAGTAAAATGTTGGAGCAGACTCAATGGGCCAAATGGTCTAATTCTGCTCCTAAATCTTACGTTCTTATGATAAGTTACTTTGTTTTATTGTGGAAAAACTAAATGCTGTTGCTAAGCTTGACTAGCCGAAGATTGAGGCCACGAAGGTCACAGGATAAGATGCAGAAGCTGCCTTGCTTGTGGGAGCTAACAAAAGCTAGCAGCATTTCATACCAAGAATGAGGTAATGTTAACTTTAATCCCACACTGTCTTGGTAATGGAGGAAGTGACTGCAGATGCGCAGTTCTAATTTTGTGCACCGCCCGGAATCATTCGTAGACTGGCTAATATCCAACAAGTGCTTCTTGAAATCGCTCACTGAAGATATTTGGCTGTTGGGTATCGCCCGAAATTCGCGGTATAAATTTAAGATATAACCTGACTTTGGCGGAGTCGTAAGGCAACGTGATTAGGAATTCAAGGGTTAACCGTGCACCGATGTCTGTGCCTTTATTTCTCTTTGATACCAGGATAAATAAGTGTCTGCACTCCCTTTAGCTTTTACAACAGTATTGAGTTCCCTTTTCGGCCACAATTGAATACTTCTTGAGAATTGAGTACTTCTTCATTTTTCGGAATACACATGTCCAGCACCTTCCCCATTTTGTTTTCCCCAGAAATTAAAGCAGTTGCCGCTCTGCTGACATCCCTTGCAGATGTGGTCGGAGAAATGACAGTCGAGCTCATCCCGGACAAATACAAACATATAGCAGACAATTAAAATCAAAACTGTTTCGATGAGCAGAGGGGCCTTACGCTCCGTCTTCATAGATCCCTGAACGTGGCTCCACAGTTTGCAGACGATATGAGGATAAGTGGAGGGGCAGGTAGTTTTGTGGAAGTAGACAGGCTACAGAAGGGCTTAGACAGCTCAAAGTAATGGCAGATGTACTGCTGTGTTGAAACATGCATGGTCATGCACTTTTGGGAGAAAGTAAAATGGTTGACAATTTTCTAAATGGAGAGAAATCAGAAAAAAATAAATCAGCGATTCAAGGGGACTTTAAAGTCCTTGTGCTGGATTCCCTAAAGGATAATTTGCAGTTTGGACATAGAAATCTACAGCACATTCCCGGCCCCTCAGCCCACAGTGTTGTGCTGATGATGTAACTTTCTGTGGCGAGGAGGGCAAATGCATGTTAGCATTCCGACTCGAATATAAACGGAAAGGTGTGATGCTGAGACTTTATAAAGCACTGGTGAGGCCTCACGTGGAGTATGGTGAACAGTTTTGGGCCTCTTATCTTAGAAAGATTGTGCTCAAAGTGGAGAGGGTTCAAACGAGTTTCACAAAAATGATTCTAAGTTTGAAGGACGTCATGTGAGAAGTGTCTGATATCTCTAGACCTGCTCTCACTGGAATTTAGAAGGAAGAAGGGTGACCCCTTTGAAATCTATTGATTATTTAAATTATGTGATTGAGTGAGTGTGGAGAAGAAAGTTTCTATGTTTGGGGAGTCGAAAACCAGAGAACAAAGGCTCAGAAGAGCGGCCCGTCCCTTTAGAACAGAGACGAGGAGAAATTACTTCAGCCAGAGAGTGGTGAATCTGTGGATTTCTTTGCCACAGGCGGCTGTAGAGGCCAAAACTTTCTTTTTGTATATTTATGGCGGAGGTTCTTGATTGGTCAGGGCTTGAAGGAGTACGGAAAGAAGGCAGGGGATTGAAGCGTATAAGTAAACTGGATCAGCCACAGTAAAATGTTGGAGCAGACTCAATGGGCAAATGGTCTAATTCTGCTCCTAAATCTTACGTGTATTTCTAATTTTGTGCACCGCACGGAATCATTCTTGGACTGGCTAATATCCAACAAGTGCTTCTTGAAATCGCTCACTGAATATATTTGGCTGTTGGGTATCGCCCGAAATTCGCGGTATAAATTTAAGATATAACCTGACTTTGGCGGAGTCGTAAGGCAACGTGTTCACGTATTCAAGGGTTAACCGTACACCGATGTCTGTGCCATCATTTCTCTTTGATACCGGGAGAAATAAGTGTCTCTATTTTCTTTAGCTTTTACAAGAGCCTTGAGTTCAATTTCGGCCGCAATTGAATACTTGTTGAGAATCGAGTACTTCTCCATTTTTAGGAATACACATGTCCAGCACCTTCCTCATTAGTTTTTCCCAGAAATTAAAGCCATTGCCGCTCTGCTGACATCCCTTGTAGATATGGTTGGAGAAATGACAGTGGAGTTCAACCCGGATAAATCCAAACATATAACACACAATTAGAGACAAAACTGTTTCGATGAGCAGAGGGCCTTGCGCTCCGTGTTCATAGATCCCTGAACGTGGCTCCACAGTTTGCAGACCAAATGAGGACAAGTGGAGTGGCAGTTAGTTTTGAGGAAGTAGACAGGCTACAGAAGGACTTAGAAAGGGCAAAGACATGTCAGATGAACTACAGTGTGAGCTATTGCACTTTGGAAGGAAAAAACAAGGTAGAACATACAATGCTAATGGTAAGGTAAGGTACCGAGGACTGCAGTGGGAAACAGGGATCGGGGAATACTGATATAAAATTCCCTAAAAGTAGCTTCACAGGTAGATACTGTAATAAAGAGAGCTTTTGGTACATTGGACTTTCTAAATCAAAGTATTGAGTGTAAGACTTGAAATGTTATGGTGAGGTTATATAAGGCATTGGTGAGTCCGAATTTGAAGTATTGTGTATAGTTTTGTTCACCAAATTACAAGAAGGATATTAGTAAGGTTGCAAGAGTGCAAAAAAAACTTTTGCAAGGACATTGCCGGGATTTGAGAAACTGAGTTACAGAGAAAGGTTGAATAGGTTTGGACTTTACTCACTGGAACGTAGAAGATTGAGGGGAGACATGATAGAGGTGTATAAAATTATGATGGGTATAGATAGAGTGAATGCAAGCAGGCTTTTTCCAATGAGGCCAGGGGACCAAAAAATCAGAGGTCATGGGTTAAGGGTGAAGGGTGAAAAGTTTAAAGGGAACTTTAGCGGGGCTTCTTCACACAGAGAGTAGTGCGAGTGTGGAATGAGCTGTCAGATGAAGCTGTAAATGTGGGCTCACTTTTAACATTTAAGAAATAACTTGGACAGCTATATAGATGAGAGGTGTATGGAGGAATATAGTCCAGGTGTAGGTCTGTGGGACCAGACATAAAATGGTTCGGCACAGCCAAGAAGGGCCGAAAGGCCTGTTTCCGTGCTGTAATGTACAATGGTTCTATGGTTCAATGGACCCAGGGAATAGGTAATGGGACGGTGAGGAGTGAGTGTCACTCTGTGTCTGACCGCGGATGTGTGCGACCCGACAGTGTGCAGTGAGCTTCACTCTCTTTGTGACCCCGGGAATGGTTAATGGGACGGTGTGGAGGAAGCTTCACTCTGTGCCCGACCGCGAGGAGGGTATGATGGGACGGTGGCTGAGTGAGCTGTACTTTATGTCTCTCTCCAGGTGTGGATAGTTGGACGGGTGCTTCACTCTGTGTCTGTCCCCGGTAGTGTGTGAAGGGACGGTGATCAGGAGCTTGACTCTGTGTCTGTCAACGGGAGTGTGTGCTGGAACAATGTGGAGGGGTATTCATTTATGTATGGGCCCGGTAATGATGGTTCAGACAGTGCCGATTCTCTCTCTCTCTCTCTCTCTCTCTCTCTCTCTCTCTCTCTCTCTCTCTCTCTCTCTGTCTCCTGCTTTCACATGTAATTTCGCTCTGTTTTCTCACTCTCTCCCCTAATTTCTCCCCTACTACATCCTCTCTCGCCTTACTTCCCCCTTTCTCTCCGCAGTGACCCACGTCTCTCTTTCCGCCAAGCCCAATCATTCTTGCCTCTGTTTTTCCACACTCTCACTAATCTTCCTCCAGCCACTGTCATCGGTCCAGACCAACCCCTCTCACACCCTCAATCACCCTTTACCCCAGCAGTTCCTCCCCCTGCCCTCGGCTCCTCTCTTTATCAGCTGCTCATCTGGTGTTTGTTTGTCTCGCTGAGCTCAGAGACGCAGAGGATCCTCGACAAGATGGACGACAGCGAGACTTACATGAATGTACAGAACGTAAAACCGGACACACGGTCCCCATCGAGAGGTGAGTGGGGAAGAAACGGAGGGAGGGAGTTCAATGTCTTCCTGACACCTGGAGTGTGTGATGGGACGGTGTGGAGGGAGCTTCACTTTTGTCTGAGCCTGGGAATGTGGCTTCTCTGTATCTCTCTGTCTGTCTGTCTGTCTCTCTCCCCTCTCTCTCTCTCTCTCTCTCTCTCTCTCTCTCTCTCTGACACACACACACACACACACACACACACACACACACACACACACACACACACACACACACACACACACACACACACACACACACACACACACACACACACACACACACACACACACACACACACACACACACACACACACACACACACACACACCCCCCGCTCCAGCACATCGCTTTGCCACACCGCATCCCGCATCACTCACCGCTACCCCCCTTAGCCAGTCGCCCCGGCCCCTCCATTTCCAAAGCCCCCATTACCTTTCACCTTTCCCCTTATTCACTGTGGAGGATGTAATGATCCCCACTATCCAGTAAGCGGCGCTTTTCCCGGGAAAGCGACAGACGGCCCGATCGCATTTCAGTCCGGTAACGTTCTCTGTGAGCGGGAGAGTGTGGGAAGAGGGAAAGTGGGGTAAATAGGGAGGGGAGACAAAAAGTGACTTAGTGAGGAGGGCCGTGAGATTGAAATGCAGACGAGAGAGAGGCAATGGAGAAAAAAGGAGAGAGAGTAAATGATAGACAGAAGGTGATGGAGGGTCTGAGAGAACTGCTGAAGTTCGTTCTGTTGGGCTGACGTCGCTGCTATTTTTATTTTTGTTGTCTGTATGCCGGCCCACTCAGTGTATCCGCACGCTTTCAATACTTCGCTGAATTACTGACAACCCCCAGCTTATGTTCTCATGGGCGAAGAGAGTCAACTGTCAGATACGGCTCAGCGTGTGTTGGTTTCCTGTAAACTTCAATATCTAAACATTCGTTATCTTTCTAAAGTACTACACAGTCTAAAAATGACAATCTATTGTTTGCCGTCTTCTCGGAGGGAGGGGGCTCGCTTTCTTCGGAGTGTGTTCCGGGTAGTGTTCGGGGTGTCCCTCAAACTTCCAAATTCCTTCTCCCTCAATCGTCCCCTCCCTGCAAACTTCCTCCCTCTCTGTTGCGTTTTGTCTCCTCCCTCTGTTCTTTGTCCCACCACCCTGTCCGTTTCTCTGTCTCTCTCTTTCTCCTGCTTTCACCAGTTTGCTCGCCCTCTGTATTCTCACTCTCTCCCCTTAATTTCTCTGCAGGATTCAGGTATCTCTATGTTGACCCCCTCTCTCCTCACATTGCCCTTTTCTGACCCCTATATACCACGTCTGTTTCCTTCCCTTCCGCGCAAACTGGTCTCTGTTTCTCCCCACTCTCACTACTCTTCCTCCAGCCACTCTCATCGGTCCAGACCAACCCCTCTCACACCCTCAATCTCCCTCTTCCCCAGCACTTCCTTCCCCCTGCTCTCGGCTCCTCCCTTTATCAGCCGCTCATCTGGTGTTTGTTTGTCTCGCTGAGCTCAGAGACGCAGAGGATCTTCGACAGGATGGACGACAGCGAGACTTACATGAAAATGAAGCTCGTAAAACCGGAATCACCGTCTCCATCGAGAGGTGAGTGGGGCAGAGACTAGGGGGGAGGGAGCATCCGACTTTTTCTCACCCCAAGATTGTGTGATGCGATAGCGTGAATGGATCTTTACTCTGTGTCTCACCGCGTAATGTGTGATGGGACGGTGTGGAGGGAGATTCACTCTGTGTCTGACCCTGGGAGTGTGTGACGGGACGGTGATCAGGAGCTTGAAACTGTCTCTGTCAACGGGAGTGTGTACTGGGACGACGTGGAGGGAGATTCATTTATATATGAGACCGGTAATGATGGTTCAGACGGTGCCGAGGCGCTCTCTCTCTCTCTCTCTCTCTCTCTCTCTCCTCTCTCTCTCTCTCTCTCTCTCTCTCTCTCTCTCTCTCTCTCTCTCCCAGTCTCCTGCTTTCACATATAATCTCGCTCTCTGTTTTCTCACTCTCTCCCCTAATTTCTCCGCTAATACATCCTCTCTCAACTTACTTCCCCCTTTCTCTCCGCAGTAACCCACGTCTCACTTTCCGCCAAGCCCTATCCTTCTCCTCTCTGTTTTTTCACACTCTCACTAATCTTCCTCCAGCCACTCTCATCGGTCCAGATCAACCCTTCTCACACCCTCAATCCCCCTTAAACCCAGCAGTTCCTCCCCCTGCCCTCGGCTCCTCTCTTTATCAGCTGCTCATATGGTGTTTGTTTGTCTCGCTGAGCTCAGAGACGCAGAGGATCCTCGACAAGATGGACGACAGCGAGACTTACATGAATGTGCAGAACGCAAATCCGGACACACCGTCTCCATCGAGAGGTGAGTAGGGAAGAAACGGAGGGAGGGAGTTCAATCTCTTTCTGACACCTGGAGTGTGTGATGGGAAGGAGTGGAGGGAGCTTCACTTTTGTCTGAGCCTGGGAATGTAGCTACTCTTTATCTGTCCGTCTGTCTGTCTGTCTCTCTCTCTCTCTCTCTCACACACACACACACACACACACACACACACACACACACACACACACACACACACACACACACACACACACACACACACACACACACACACACATACACACACACACCCGCTCCAGCACATTGCTTTGCCAGACCTCATCACGCATCCCTCACGGCTACCCCCTTAGCCACTCGCCCCCGCCCCACCATTTCCAAAGGCCCCATTACCGTTCACCTTTCCCCTTACTCACTGTGGAGGATGTAACTGATCCCCACTGTCCAGTGAGCGGCGCTTTTTCCGGGAAAGCGACAGACGGCCCGATCGCATTTCAGTCCGGTAACGTTCTCTGTGAGCGGGAGAGTGTGGGAAGAGGGAAAGTGGGGAAAATAGGGAGGGGAGACAAAAAGTGGCTTATTGAGGAGGGCCGTGTGATTGAAAGGCAGAGGAGAGAGAGGCAGTGGAGGAAAAAGGAGATAGAGAAAATGATAGACAGAAGGTGATGGAGGGTCTGAGAGAACTGCTGAAGTTCGTTCTGTTGGGCTGACGTCGCTGCTATTTTTATTTTTGCTGTCTGTATGACGGCCCAGTCAGTGTAGCCGCATGCTTTCAATACTTCTCTGAATTACTGACAACCTCCAGCTTATGTTCTCATGGGAGAAGAGAGTCAACTGTCAGATACGGCTCAGCGTGTGTTGGTTTCCTGTGAACTTCAATATCTAAACATTCGTTATATTTCTAAAGTACTACACAGTCTAAAAATTACAATCTATTGTTTGCTGTCTTCTCGGAGGGAGGGGGCTCGCTTACTTCGGAGTGTGTTCCGGGTACTGTTCGGGGTGTCCCTCAAACTTCCATATTCCTTCCCCCTCAATCGTCCCCGCCCTGCAAACTTCCTCCCTCTCTGCTGCGATTTCTCTCCTCCCTCTTTTCCTTGTCCCACCACCCTGTCCGTTTCTCTGTCTCTCTCTTTCTCCTGCTTTCGCCAGTTTGCTCGCCCTCTGTATTCTTACCCTCTCCCCTTAATTTCTCTGCAGGATTCAGGTATCTCTATGTTGACCCCCTCTCTCCTCACATCGCCCCATTCTGACCTCAGTATACCACGTCTGTTTCCTTTCCTTCCGCGCAAACTGGTCTCTGTTTCTCCCCACTCTCACTACTCATCCTCCAGCCACTCTCATCGGTCAAGGCCAACCCCTCTCACACCCTCAATTTCCCTCTTCCCCAGCACTTCATTCCCCTGCTCTCGGTTCCTCTCTTTATCAGCTGCTCATCTGGTGTTTGTTTGTCTGGCTGAGCTCAGACACGCAGAGGATCCTCGACAGGATGGACGACAGCGAGACTTACATGAAAATGCAGCTCGTAAAACCGGACGCACTGTCTCCATCGAGAGGTGAGTGGGGCAGAGACTAGGGGGGAGGGAGCATCAGACTTTTTCTCACTCCTAGAGTGTGTGATGGGATGGTGTGAATGGATCTTCATTCTGTGTCTCACCGCGTAATGTGTGATGGGACGGTGTGGAGGGAGATTCACTCTGTGTCTGACCCCGGGATTGGGTGATGAGAAAGTGTGGAGGGAGATTCACTCTGTGTCTGATCCCGGGAGTGTGTGTGATGTGACGGCTTTGAGGAAGCTTTACCGTGTGTCTGACCTCGGGAATGTGTGATGGGACGGTGTGGAGGGAGCTTCACACTGTGCCTGAACCCCATACTGTTAAAAGTCTAGATGGGTTAGATTTTGTTAAATGTGTTCAGCAACGTTTTCTAAATCAATATATAGATATACCAACTAGAGAGGATGCAATATTAGATCTCCTATCAGGAAATAATTTAGGGGAAGTGACGGAGATGTGTGTAGGGGAACACTTTGGTTCCAATGATCATAACGTCATTAGTTCAACTTGATCATGGATTAAGATAGATCTGGCCGTCCGGTTGAAGTACTAAACTGAAAAAAAGGCCAAATTTGAAGAAATGAGAAAGTATCTAAATAGCGTAGATTGGGACAGGATATTCTCTGGCAAGGATGTGATTGGTAAGTGGGAGGCCTTCAAAGGTGAAATTTTGAGAGTACAGAGGTTGTATGTTCCTGTCAGGGTTAAAGGCAAAAAGAATATGAATAAGGAACCTTGGTTCTCGAGGGATATTGGAACTCTGCTAAAGAAGAGAGAGATGTGTAACATCTGTAGGCAACAGAGGGGAGATATGATGCTTGATGAGTATAAAAAAGAGTAAGAAAATGTTTACAAAAGAAATCAGGAGAGCTAAAAGAAGACACGAGGTTGCTTTGGCAGTCAGGGTGAAGGATAATCTTAAGATTGTCTACAGGTATGTTAAGGAAAATAAAGGATAGTAAGTGATAATGTTGGTACTGTTGAAGATTAGAGTGGTCGGCTATGTATGGAAACAAAGGAAGTGGGGGAGATGTTAAGTGTTTCCTTTTGCATCTGTATATACCAAAGAAACTGGAATAGAGTCCATGGAAACAATGCAAACAAGTAGGGAGGTCATGGAACTGAATACAGATTAAAGAGCAGGAGGTGCCTGGTGTCTTGAGGCGAATCAGAGTAGATAAATCCCCACCACCTGACAGTTATTCCCTCGGACCTTGAAGGAGACTAGTGTTGAAATTGCAGGCGCCCTGGCAGAAATATTGAAAATGTCGATATCCATGGTTCAGGTGCCGGAGGATTGGAGGATAGCTCATGTAGTTCCGTTGTTTAAAAAAAAAGCTCAAAAAGTAAGCCGGGAATTTATAGGCCGGTAAATTTGACATCGGTCGTAGGTAAATTATTGGAAGGAATACTGAGAGATAGGATCTACAAATATTTGGATAGACAGGGATTTATTAGAAGCTTTTAGCGTGATAGGTCATGTTTAACCAATCTATTAGAGTTTGTCGAGGAAGTTACCAGGAAAGTGGATGAAGGGAAGGCAGTGGATGTTATATACATGGACTTCAGTAAGGCCTTTGACAAGGACCCGCATGGGAGGTTAGTTAGGAAGATTCAGTCACTACGTATACATGGAGAGGTAGTAAATTGGGTTAGACATTGGCTCAATAGGAGAAGTCAGAGAGTGGGAGTGGAGGATTGCTACTCTGAGTAGAGGCCTGTGACTAGTGGTGTGCCCCAGGGATCATTGGTGGGTCCATTGTGACTTGTCATCTATATCAATGATCCGGATAATACTGTGGCAAATTGGATAAGCAAATTTGCTGACGATACAAAGATGGGAGGTGTAATGGCCAGTGAGGAAGGTTGTCAAATCTTGCAGAGGGATTGGACCAGTTGGAGGAATGGACAGAAAAATGGCAGAAGGAGTTTTATGCGGACAAGTGTGAGGTAGTGCTCTTCGGAAGGTCAAACCAAGGTGGAACGTACAAGGTAAATGGTCGGTCACTGAGGAGTGCAGTAGAACAGAGGGATCTGGGAGTACAGATATATAGTTTCCTAAAACTGCCGTCACAGTTGGATGGTGTCGTAAAGAGATCTTTTGGTACATTGGCCTACATAAATCAAAGTATTGAGTATAAGAATTGGAATGTTATGGTCAGGTTGTATAAGACATTAGTGAGATCGAATTTGGAGTATTGTGTGTTATTTTGGTCATTTGGAATTACAGGAGGAATATTAAAAAGGTTGAAAGAGTGCAGAGAAGGTTTACAAGGATGTTGCCGGGTCTTGCGAAACTTGTGTTACAGAGAATGGTTGTATCGGTTAGGACTTTATCCCTGGAGCGTAGATGAATGAGGGGGATTTGATACAGGTATGAAAAAATATGATGGGTATCGATAGAGTGAATGCAAGCAGGCTTTTTCCACTGAGTCTAGGGGAGAAAAAAAAACAAAGGTCATGGTTTAAGAGTGAAGGGGGAAAAGTTTAAAGGGAACGGGGGGGGGGGGTTTCTTCACGCAGGAAGTGGTAGGAGTGCGGAATGAGCTGCCAGATGAAGTGGTGAATGCGTGCTCACTTTTCACATTTAAGAGAAACTTTGACAGGTACATGGATGAGAGGGTTATGCAGGGATATGGCCCAAGGGCAGGTCAGTGGGACTAGGCAGAAAAATGGTTCGGCGCAGCCGAGAAAGGCCATAAGGCCTGTTTCTCTGCTGTAATGTTCTCTGTTTCTATGGACCCAGGGAGCAGGTAATGGGACGGTGAGGCGTGAGTGTCACTCTGTGTCTGACCATGAATGTGTGCAACTGGACAGTGTGGAGTGAGCTTCACTCTCTTTGTGACACGGGGAGTAGTTAATGGGACGGTGTGGAGGAAGCTTCACCCTGTGTCCGACCGCGAGGGTGGTATGATGGGACAATGGGTGACTTAGCTGTACTTTATGTCTCACTCCGGGAGTGGATAGTGCGACGGGTGATTCACTCTGTGTCTGTCCCCGGACGTGTGTCACGGGACGGTGATCAGTAACTTGACTCTGTGTCTGACCCCGGGAGTGTGTGCTGGGACGGTGTGGATTGATTTTCATTTATGTCTGAGCCCGGGAATGTTGGTTCAGACGGGGACGAGGCGTTCTCTCTCTCTCTCTCTCTCTCTCTCTCTCTCTCTCTCTCTCTCTCGCACACACACACACACACACACACACACACACACACACACACACACACACACACACACACACACACACACACACACACACACACACACACACACACACACACACACACACACACACACACACACACACCCCATCCAGTACATCGATTAGACTCACAACTACCCTTATTGCCATTATCCTCCCTCACCATTCCCAAAGCCCCGATGTCCTATCATCTACCCCATTACTTACAGTGGAGGATGTAACTGATCCCCACTGTCCAGTGGGCGGCGCCTTTCCCGGGAAAGGGACAGAGGGCCCGGTCACATTTCAGTCCGGTAACGTTCACTGTGAGCGGGTGAGAGTGGTAAGAGGGAATGTTGGGTAAAGAGGGAGGGGAAACCGAAAGAGAAGGTTTTAACGTGGAGTGAAACGAGATAGAAAGGCCGAGGAGAGAGAGGGAGTGGAGGCAAAAGGAGTTAGTAGGAGAGAGAAGCGAAATTGAAGCGGGTTAGTGGCATTCATGGGAGAGACACAGGAGAGTTTCATGGGAGGGAGGGGAGAGTGAGGGATGCAGAGAGAGAATATGAAAGACAGAAGGTGATGGAGGGTTTGAGAGAACTGCTGAAGTTCGTCTGTTGGGCTGATGTCGCTGCTATTTTTATTTTTCGCTGTCTGTATGACGGCCCAGTCAGTGTAACCGCACGCTTTCAATACTTCTCTGAATTACTGACAAACCCCAGCTTATGTTCTCATGTGCGAAGAGAGTCAATACTCAGGTTCGGCTCAGCGTGTGTTAGTTTCCTGTAGACTTCAACATCTAAATGTCAGGTTTCTTTCAAAGGAACTGAACAGTCTAAACATGGCAATCTGTTGTTCTGACGTCTTCTCGGAGGGAGCCGGCTTTTATATTTCGGAGGGAGTTGCGGTTTATCCCGGGGCCGTGGTTTCCAGAGCACAGAGGGTCTGAAGCCCCGGTGATAAGCAGAGCAATGGGAGAGCGGACGCTCAAACCAGGAATCTGTCATCGGTCAAGAGCAACCTCTCTGACACCCTCAATCTCCCTCTTCCCTAGCACTTCCTCCCCCTGGTCTCGGCGCCTCTCTTTATCAGCCGCTCATCTGGTGTTTGTTTGTCTCGCTGAGCTCAGAGACGCAGAGGATCCTCGACAGGATGGACGACAGCGAGACTTACATGAATGTGCAGCTCGTAAAATCAGACACCATCTCCATCGAGAAGTGAATGGGGCAGAGACGGAGGACGAGTGTTTCAATCTTTTTCTGACCCAGGGAGTGTGTGATGGGTCTGTGTGGAGGGACATTCACTCTGTGTCCGACCCAGGGAGTCTGGAATGGGACTGTGTGGAGGGAGATTCACTCTGTGTCCGACCCAGGGAGTCTGGAATGGGACTGTGTGGAGGGAGATTCACTCTGTGTCTGACCCCGGGAGTGTGTGATGGCACGGTGTGGAGGGAGATTCACTCTTTGTCTGACCCCGGGAGTGTGTGATGGGACGGTGTGGAGGGAGATGCACTCTGTGTCTGACCCCGGGAGTGTGTGATGGGACGGTGTGGAGGGAGATTCACTCTGTGTCTGACCCCGGTAGTGTTTGATGGGACGGTGTGGAAGGAGCTACACTCCGTGTCTGACTCTGAGTGTGTGTGATGAGACGGTGTGGAGGGAATTTGACTCTTTATCTGACCCGGCGATTGTGTTATGGGGAAGAGTGGAAGGTGCTGCGCTCTGTGTCTGACTGTAGGGTGTGGAAAGAGCTTGACTCTGTGCATGACCCCGGGTGTGTGTGATGTGACGGCTTTGAGGAAGCTTTACCGTGTGTGTGACGTCGGGAGTGTGTGAAGGGACGGTGTGGAGGGAGCTTCAAACTGTGTCTGACCCCCATACTGTTAAAGGTCGATATGGGTAAGATTTTGTGAAATATGTTCAGGAAAGTTTTCTATATCAATATATAGATGTACCAACGAAGGAGGATGTAATATTAAGATCTCCTATTAGGAAATGATTTAGCGCAGGAGACGGAGGTGTGTTCAGGGAAACACTTTGGTTCCAATGATCATAACGTCATTAGTTCAACTTGATCATGGATAAAGATAGATCTGGTCCTCAGGTTAAAATTCTAAACTGGAAAAAGGCCAAATTTGAAGAAATGAGAAAGGATCTAAGAAGCGTAGATTGGGACAGGTTGTTCTCTGGCAAGGATGTGATTGGTAAGTGGGAGGCCTTCAAAGGAGAAATTTTGAGAGTGCAGAGTTTCTAGGTTCCTGTCAGGGGTAAAGGCAAAATGAATAAGAAGAAGGAACCTTGGATCTCGAGGGATATTGGAAATCTGGTAAAGAAGAAGAGAGAGGTGTATAACATGTATAGACAACAGGGAGGAAATAAGATGCCTGAGGAGTATAAAAAGAGTAAGAAAATACTTAAGAAAGAAATCAGGAGGGCTAAAAGAATACATGAGGTTGCTTTGGCAGTCAGGGTGAAGGATAATCCTAAGAGATTCTACAGGTATGTTTAGAGCAAAAGGATAGTAAGGGATAAAATTGGTCCTCTTGATGATCAGAGTGGTCGGCTATGTATGGAACCAAAAGAATTAGGAGAGGTATTATTTCTCTTTTTCGCATCTGTATTTACTAAGAGAACTGGATTGGAGTCTATGTAAACAAGGCAAACAAATATGGAGATGATGGAACTTATACAGATTAAAGGGGAGGGGTGGTTGCTGTCTTGAGGCAAATCACAGAGGATATATCCCCAGGACCTGACAGGCTATTCCCTCGGACCTTGAAGGAGACTAGTGTTGAAATTGCAGGCCCCTGGCAGAAATATTTAAAATGTCGATATTCACGGGTCAGGTGCCAGAGGACTGGAGAATAGCTCATGTAGTTCCGTTGTTTAAAAAAAGGCTCAAAACGTAAGTCAGAAAATTATAGGCCAGTAAATTTGACATTGGTAGTAGGTAGATTATTGGAAGGAATACTAAGAGATAGCATCTACAAGTATTTGGATATACAGGGACTTATTAGAAAAAGTCAGCATGGCTTTGTGCGTGGTCGGTCATGCTTAAACAATCTATTAGAGTTTCTCGAAGAAGTGACAAGGAAAGTGGATGAAGGGAAGGTAGTAGATGTTGTATACAGGGACTTTAGTAAGGCCTTTGACAAGATACCGCATGGAAGGTTAGTTAGGAAGATTCAGTCGCTGCGTATACATCTGGAGGTAATAAACTGGATTGGACATTGTCTCAATGGAAGAAGCCAGAGAGTGGGAGTGGAGGATTGCTGCTCTGAGTGGGGGCCTGTGACTACTGGTGTTCCACAGTGATCAGTGCTGTGTCCATTGTTATTTGCCAACTATATCAATCTGGATGATAATGTGGCAAATTGGATCAGCAAATTTGCTGATGATACAAAGACTGAAGGAATAGTGGACAGTGAGGACGTTTTTCAAAGCTTGCAGAGGGATTTGGACCAGTTGCAGGGATGGGCTGAAGAATGGCAGATGGAATTTAACGCGGACAATTGTGAGGTATTGCACTTCGGAAGGTCAAATCAAGGTTAGATCATACAAGGTAAATGGTAGGACACTGGGGAGTGCAATAGAACAGAGGGATCTGAATGTACAAATTCATACGTTCATGAATGTGGCGTCACAGGTGGATAGGGTCGTAAAGAAAGCTTTTGGGACATTGGCCTTGATAAATCAAAGTACTGAGTATAACAGTTGGAATGTCATGGTAAGGTTGTGCAAGACATTGGTGCACCGAATTTGGAGTACTGTGTGCAGGTTTAGTCTCCAAATTACAGGAAGGATATTAATAAGATTGAAAGTGTGCAGGAAAACTTTACAAGGATATTGCTGGGACTTGAGTACCAGAGTTACAGAGAAAGGTCGGACACGCTAGGACTTTATTCCCTGGAGCGTAGGAGAATGAGATGTGACTTGATAGAGGTGTATAAAATTATGATGGATGTTGGTTGAGTGAATGCAAGCAGAATTTTTCTTTCCCACTGTGGAGAGGGGAGAGAAAAAATCAGTGGTCATGGGTTAAGAATGAAGGGGGAAAAGCTTAAAGGGAAAATTAAGGGGGGGCTGTTCTTCGCGCTCGGAGTGGTGGGAGTGTGGAATGAGCTGCAAGATGAAGTGGTGAATGCGGGCTTACTTTTGACATTAAAATAATACCTGGACAGTGATATGGATGAGAGGGGTTGGGAGGGGTATGGCCCAGGTGCAGGTCAGTGGGACTAGGCAGAAAAATGTTTTGGCACAGCCAAGAAGGGCCAAAAGTCCTGTTTCTGTGCTGTAATGTTCTATAGTTCTATGGACCCAGGAGTAGGTAATAGGACGGTGTGGAGAAAGTGTCACTCTGTGTCTGACCACGGAAGTGTGTGACGGGACGGTGTAGAGGAAGATTCACTCTGTGCCTGACCAGGGTAGTGTGTGATGGATGATGTGGAAGGAGCTTCACTCTGTGTCTTACTCCATGAGTGTGTGATGGGACGGTGTGGAGGGATATTCACTCGGTGTCTGGCCCGGGATTGTGTGATGGGACGGTGTGGAGGGATATTCACTCGGAGTCTGGCCCGGGATTGTGTGATGGGACGGTGTGGAGGGATATTCACTCGGAGTCTGGCCCGGGATTGTGTGATGGGACGGTGTGGAGGGATATTCACTCGGTGTCTGGCCCCGGGATTGTGTGATGGGACGGTGTGGAGGGATATTCACTCGGAGTCTGGCCCGGGATTGCTTGATGGGACGGTGTGGAGGGATATTCACTCGGTGTCTGGCCCCGGGATTGTGTGATGGGACGGTGTGGAGGGAGATTCACTCTGTGTCTGATACCGTGAGGGTGTGATGGGACGGTGTGGAGGGAGATTCATTCTGTGTCTGACCCCGGAGAGAGTGAAAAGACATTGTAGAGGTTGTTTTACTCTGTGAACTCGGAATCCGTAACTCAACGGTGTGGAGGTGCCTTCACTGTGTGTGATCCCTTGAGTCGGTGCTGAGAGAGATTGGATGGAGTATCACTTTGTCTCTGACCAAAGGATTGCTTGATAAGGCAGTGTTGGGTGTGTTTTACTCTGTCTGACCCCGGCAGTGTATGATAGGACGGTGTGGAGGGAGTTTCACTCTGTGACTAACCCCGGGAGTGTGTGATGCGACGGTGTGGAAGGAGATTTACTCTGTGTCTGACCCCGGTAGTGTTTGATGGGACGGTTTGGACGGAGCTACACTCCGTGTCTGACTCTGAGTGTGTGTGATGGGACGGTGTGGAAGGAGCTTGACTCTGTGCATGACCCCGGGTGTGTGTGATGTGACTGCTTTGAGGAAGCTTTACCATGTGTGTGACTTCGGGATTGTGTGATGGACGGTATGGAGGGAGTTTCAAACTGTGTCTGACCCCCATACTGTTAAAGGTCGATATGGGTTAGATTTTGTGCAGTGTGTTCAGGAAAGTTTTCTAAATCAATATATAGATGTACCAACGAAGGAGGATGTAATATTAAGATCTCCTATTAGGAAATGATTTAGCGCAGGAGACGGAGGTGTGTTCAGGGAAACACTTTGGTTCCAATGATCATAACATCTTAGTTCAACTTGATCATGGATAAAGATAGATCTGGTCCTCGGGTTGAAGTTCTAAACTGGAAAAAGGCCAAATTTGAAGAAATGAGAAATGATCTAAAAAGCGTAGATTGGGACAGGTTGTTCTCTGGCAAGGATGTGATTGGTAATTGGGAGTCCTTCAAAGGAGAAATTTTGAGAGTGCAGAGGTTGTAGGTTCCTGTAGGGTTAAAGGCAAAATGAATAAGAAGAAGGAACTTTGGTTATCGAGGGATATTGGAAATCTGGTAAAGAAGAAGAGAGAGGTGTATAACATGTATAGACAACAGGGAGGAAATAAGATGCCTGAGGAGTATAAAAAGAGTAAGAAGATACTTAAGAATGAAATCAGGAGGGCTAAAAGAATACATGAGGTTGCTTTGGCAGTCAGGGTGAAGGATAATCCGAAGAGATTCTACAGGTATGCTTAGAGCAAATCGATAGTAAGTGATAAAATTGGTCCTCTTGATGATCAGAGTGGTCGGCTATGTATGGAACCAAAAGAGATGGGAGAGGTATTGTTTTTTTCTTTTTTGCATCTGTATTTACTAAGGAAACTGGAATGGAGTCTATGGAAACAAGGCAAACAAGTAGGGAGGTCATAGAAGTTATACAGATTAAAGGGGAGGGGGTGGTTGCTGTCTTGAGGCAAATCAGAGAGGACAAATTCCCAGGACCTAATAGACTATTCCCTCGGATCTTGAAGGAGACAAGTTTTGAAATTGCAGGGGCCCTGTCAGAAATATTTAAAATGTCGATATTCACGGGTCGGGTGCCAGAGGATTGGAGGATAGCTCATGTTGTTCCGTTGTTTAAAAAAAGTCTCAAAAAGTAAACCGGGAAATTATAGGCCAGTAAATTTGTCATTTGTAGTAGGTAAATTATTAGAAGAAATACTAAGAGATAGCATCTACAAGTATTTAGATAGACAGGGACCTATTAGAAAAAGTCAGCATGGCTTTGTGCGTGGTCGGTCATGCTTAAACAATCTATTAGAGTTTCTCGAAGAAGTTACCAGGGAAGTGGATGAAGGGAAGGCAGTGGATGTTGTATACAGGGACTTTAGTGAGGCCTTTGACCAGATACCGCATGGAAGGTTAGTTAGGAAGATTCAGTCACTGCGTATACATCTAGAGGTAGTAATTGGATTAGACATTGTCTCAATGGAAGAAGCCAGAGAGTGGGAGTGGAGGATTGCTCCTCTGAGTTGAGGCCTGTGACTAGTGGTATGCCACGGGGATCAGTGCTGGGTCCATTGTTATTTGTCATTAATATCAATGATCTGGATGATAATGTGGCAAATTGGATCAGCAAATTTGCTGATGTTACAAAGATTGAAGGTGTTGTGGACAGTGAGGAAGTTTTTCAAAGCTTGTAGAGGGATTTGGACCATTTGCAGGGATGGGCTGAAGAAAGGCAGATGAAATTTAACGCGGACAAGTGTGAGGTATTGTACTTCGGAAGGTCTAATCAAGGTTAGATCACACAATGTAAATGGTAGGACACTAGGGAATGCAATAGAATAGAGGGATCTGGGAGTACAAATGCATAATTTCCTGAATGTGGCGTCACAGGTGGATACGGTCGTAAAGAAAGCTTTTGGTACATTGGCCTTGAGAAATCAAAGTACTGAGTATAAGAGTTGGAATGTCATGGTAAGGTTGTGCAAGGCATTGATGAGAGCGAATTTGGAGTACTGTGTGCAGGTTTAGTCTCCTAATTACTGGAAGGTTATTAATAAGATTGAAAGAGTGCAGATAAACTTTACAAGGATATTGCTGGGACTTGAGAACCTGAGTTACAGAGAAAAGGTCGGATACGTTAGGATTTTATACCCTGGAGCGTAGGAGAATGAGTTGTGATTAGATAGAGGTGTATAAAATTGTGATGGATATAGGTTGAGAGAATGCAAGCAGGATTTTTTTTCGCACTGAGGCTAGTGGAAAAAATCAGAGGTCATGTGTTAAGAATGAAGGGGGAAAAGCTTAATGAGAACATTAAGGGGGGTCTTCTTCACGCAGACAGTGTTGGGAGTGTGGAATGAGCTGCCAGATGAAGTGGTGAATGCGGGCTTACTTTTGACATTGAAATAATACCTGGACAGTGATATGGATGAGAGGGGTTTGGTGGAATGTGGTCCAGGTGCAGGTCAGTGGGACTAGGCAGAAAAATGTTTCGGCACAGCCAAGAAGGATCAAAAGTTCTGTTTCTGTGCTGTAATGTTCTACGGTTCTATGGACCCAGGAGCAGGTAATAGGACGGTATGGAGAAAGTGTCACTCTGTGTCTGACCCCGGGAGTGTGTGATGGGACGGTGTGGAGGGAGATTCACTCTGTGTCTGACCCCGGGAGTGTGTGATGTGACGGTGTGGAGGGAGATTCACTCTGTGTCTGACCAGGGGAGTGTGCGATGGGACGGTGTGGAGGGAGCTTCACTCTGTGTCTGACCCCGGGAGTGTGTGATTGGACGGTGTGGAGGGAGATTCACTCGGTGTCTGACCCCGGGAGTGTGTGATGTGACGGTGTGGAGGGAGATTCACTGTGTGTCTGACCAGGGGAGTGTGCGATGGGACGGTGTGGAGGGAGCTTCACTCTGTGTCTGACCACGGGAGTGTGTGATTGGACGGTGTGGAGGGAGATTCACTCTGTGTCTGACCCCGGGAGTGTGTGATTGGACGGTGTGGAGGGAGATTCACTCGGTGTCTGACCCCGGGAGTGTGTGATGTGACGGTGTGGAGGGAGATTCACTGTGTGTCTGACCAGGGGAGTGTGCGATGGGACGGTGTGGAGGGAGCTTCACTCTGTGTCTGACCCCGGGAGTGTGTGATTGGACGGTGTGGAGGGAGATTCACTGTGTGTCTGACCCCGGGAGTGTGTGATGTGACGGTGTGGAGGGAGATTCACTGTGTGTCTGACCAGGGGAGTGTGCGATGGGACGGTGTGGAGGGAGATTCACTCTGTGTCTGACCCCGGGAGTGTGTGATTGGACGGTGTGGAGGGAGATTCACTCTGTGTCTGACCAGGGGAGTGTGCGATGGGACGGTGTGGAGGGAGCTTCACTCTGTGTCTGACCCCGGGAGTGTGTGATGGGACGGTGTGGAGGAAGCATCACTCTATGCCCGACCACGAGAGTATATAATGGGACGGTGGGTGAGTGAGTGCACACTAAGTCTCACTATGGGAGTGGGTAGTGGGACCGGTGCTTCACTCTGAAGTGTGTGATGTGACGGTGATCAGGAGCTTGATTCTGTGTCTGACCACACGAGTGTGTGCTGGGACGGTGTGGAGGGAACTTAACTTATGTCGAATCACGGGAATGTTGGTTCGGACGGTGTCCAGCCACTCGCCCTTTCTCTCTTTCTCTCTCTCTCACACAGGCACACACTCAAATTTCAAGCTGGTTAGTGGCTTTCCCGGGAGAGAAATAGGGAGAGAGTGAAGGGAGTGTGAGGGACGCAGAAAGAGAAATTGATAGACAGAAGGTGATGGCGGGTTTTTGTGAGAACTGCTGAAATCCGTCTGGTTGGCTGACGTCACTGCTATTTTTATTTTTTGCTGTCTGTATGACGGCCCAGTCAGTGTAGCCGCACGCTTTCAATACTTCTCTGAAATACTGACAACCCCCCAGCTTATGCTCTCATGGGCGAAGAGGCTCAATACTCAGACACTGCTCAGCGTGCGTTGGTTTCCAGTAAACTTCAATATCTAAATGTCCGCTTTCTTTGATAAGTACTACAGTGTCTAAAAATGGCAATCTATTGTTTGCCGTCTTCTCGGAGGGAGGAGGCTCGCTTACTTCGGTGGGTGTTTCGGGTTGTCCCGGAGGCCGTGGTTTCCACAGCACAGAGGGTCTGAAGCCTCCGCGATAAGCAGAACAATGGGAGCACTGACGCTCAAACCAGGAATCAACTGGAGGTTGGGGTTGGGGTGGGGTATTCGTTGTAAATTCGGATCCCAGTATTCCATGTCCTGCCCCTCACTGTCGCCTCCCTGTTTCTCCCCACTCTCACTACTCTTCCTGCAGCTCCAGACAAACCCCTCTCACTCCCTCAATCTCCTTCCTGCCCAGCACTTCCTCCCCCTGCTCCCGGCTCCTCTCTTTATCAGCTGCTCATCTGGTGTTTGTTTGTCTCACTGAGCTCAGAGACGCAGAGGATCCTCGACAGGATGGACGACAGCGAGACTTACATGAAAATGCAGTTCGTAAAACCGGACTCACGGTCTCCATCGAGAAGTGAGTGGGGTAGTGATGGAGGAAGGGAGCATCAATCTATTTCTGACCCATGCACTTTGTGATGGGACGGTGTGGGGTGAGCTACAATCCGTGACTGACCCTAAGTGTGTGGGATGATACAGTGTGAAGAGATCTTGACTCTGTGTCTGACCCCTGGATTGTGAGATTGGACGATCTGGAGGGAGATGCCATTTGTGTCTGAACCCTGGAGTGTGTTACGGGACAGTGTGGAGGGAGATTCACTCTGTGTCTGACCCCTGGAGTGCGTGATGGGATGGTGTGAAGCCCTCTCCATCCGTGTGAAATGAACAACTCCCCCCCCCCCCTCTCTCTCTCTCTCTCTCTCTCTCTCTCTCTCTCTCTCTCTCTCTCTCTCTCTCTCTCTCTCTCTCTCTCTCTCTCTCTCTCTCTCTCTCTCTCTCTCTCTCTCTCTCTCTCTCTCTCTCTTTCTCTCTCTCTCTCTTTCTCCTGTTTTCCCCCGTTAGCTCTCCCGCTGTGTTTTCACTCTCCCCCTAATTTCTGTGCAGGGATCCACCCTCTGTATTTCGACCCCTTTCTCTCCCCACTTCACCCCTTTCTGAACACTGTATACCACGTCTCTTTTTCCGCCAAGCCCTATCCTTCCCATCAATCTCGCCTCCCTCTGTTTCTCCACACTATCACTACTCTCCAGCCAGCCTCTCTCATTGGTCTGGAACAACCTCTCTCACACCCTCAGTCTCCCTCTTTCCCCACAGTTCCTCCCCCTGCTCTCGGCTCCTCTCTTTATCAGCTGCTCATCCGGTGTGAATTTGTCTCGCTGAGCTCAGAGACGCAGAATCCTCCTCGCCATCAAGACCTATATTAATATGCAGCTCGTAAAACCGGACTCACGGTCTCCATCGAGAAGTAAATAGGGCAGAGACAGAGGGAGGAAGCTTCAATCGCTTTCTGACACAGGGAGTGTATTGGGACGGTGCATTGTGAACTTCACTCCGCATCTGAACCCAGGGGCAGTGTGGAGGGAGCTTCTTTGTCTGAACGCGGGTGTGTGTGCTGGGACGGTGAGGAGGGTGATTCACTCTGTGTCTGACCCCGAGTGTGTGTGAATGGAAGGTGTTGAGGGAGATTCACTCTGTGTCTGACCCCGGGAGTGTGTGTCGAGATGGTGTGGAGGGAGCTTCGCTCTGTGTCTGTCACCGGGAGTGTGTGATGCGTCGGTGTGGAGGGAGCTTCGCTCTGTGTCTAGCCCCGGGATTGTGTGCTGGGAGGTTGTGGAGGGAGATTCTCTCTGTGTCTAACCACGGGAGTGTGAGATGGAAAGATGTGGAGGGAGATTCTCTCTGTGTCTGTCCCCGGGAATGTGTGATGAGTCGGTCTGGAGGGACCTTCGCTCTGTGACTGACCCCGGGAGTGTTTAATATGGATGTCGGAAGGGAGTTTCACTCTTTGTCTGATCACCAGAGTGCATAATCGGACGGTGTGGAGGGAGGTTTTCTCTGCGTCTTACCCCGGGGCTTTGTGATGGGACGGTGTATAGGGAGATTCACTCTGTGTCTGACCTCGGGGCTGTGTGGTTGGACGATGTGGAGGGAGATTCACTCTGTCACTGACACCCGGAGTGTGTGATGTGACGGTTTGGTGGGAGATTCACTCTGTGTCTGACCCCGGGAGTGTGTGATGGGACGGTGTGGAGGGAGATTCACTCTGTGTCTGACCCCGGGAGTGTGTGATGGGACGGTGAGGAGGGAGATTCACTCTGTGCCTGACTTCGGGAGTGTGTGATGGGACGGTGTGGAGGGAGCTCACTCTTTTGTGTCCAGCTGAACCTGATGTACTTAATTTCAAGTCATTCCCTGAGCCCCCTGCCGGGACAGATCTAGGTCAGTTTCATCTTTGCCGGTTTAACCCTCTTTAGCTGACGTGTCCAATCCTGTCGTGAGATCTCAGAGCAAACATACAGTCGACTCTAACGATTCCCTGTTTGAGAATAACGCGGAGGAAACGCGTGCGAGATGCGATGACGGGGAAATTCCCTTTGATTTTCCGTACGGAGCGTTGCGTGTCGGTGTGGTGAAGAGTGAAGACAGTGGGAGAGACGGTGAGTAGGGAGCGCGATATAAAACCTTAAGCCCTCTCTCCCTTTTCTAACTCAACTGTTTTTTTCCTCTTTCCCCTTCTCTCATCTCCCTGCCCTTCTCTCACCCCGTCTCCTCTCGCCGACTCTGCACTGCCGCTCCCTCACACTATTTCCCCTACTGACTCCCACTGTGCCATTCTATTCGCCTTCTCTCATTGTCCCCGTCTCTCCTTTATCACAGTTACCATCTCTATCACTCCTGATTTCTCCATCGCACCCTTTTACTCTCTCTCTGTTAACTCCAATTCCAACCCGCCCACACCTCCAGTTATTCCTACCTCTCTCTGTCCGTTTGACGCTCATCTCCCCTCGCTCCATTTCCTCCTTTCTATCCACTCCTCTCTCCCACGTCACGACGCTTTTTTGCCCTCACTGAAATTCCCTTGTTCTCTCTTCCCTAACCCTCTCCCATTCTTCTACCCTCCCTCGCTCTCCCCTCTCATTCCGCTCTCTCACACCTCTCACTCCTCTCTCCACGACCCATTTCCCCCTCCCTCCTCCCACTTTCTCCCCGTTCTTTCTCTCGCACTTTCATGCCCAATGCCCACATCGCGCTCTCCCCACTCTGTCTACCGTTTTCACCTTCACTCTAACCCCACGTCTCTGTCCTCTCTCCCGTCTTCTCCCTCACACTCTGCCGCTCTCACGCCTTCTCTCGCCCTCACGTATCCCTCTCTCTCTTTTCTCAACCCTTCTCTTTTCTGTCTATCACCAACTCCCTCCCCTATTCCCTACCACTCTCACTCTCTTCGTATCCGTCTGTCCGACTCTGTCCCCCAGACGGTCTGAACTCCACTGACTCAGCGCTGAACGTTCGGAAAGAGGAACCGCACATCGATGAGGATGAAGATCCTCCCATTTCCTCGGGACCCGGCCGGCTGTCGACCACAGCACAAACAGGTCAGAGTTCACAGTGATGACGTCATTCTGGGTTGGTCACGTGCCATAATCTCAAGATTCCGAGTTTCTAATGCATCTGTCCCGATCACGTCCACTGTCAGCTCAGTCCATAGACTGACCACCGTCTGCGTAAAAAAAAATGTTACCACTCGGCTCCGCAATTAAATCCCTGTCTCCTCTCACCTTAGCCCTGTGCGCTCTGGTCCTCGAGAGTGTCGGAACAGATGTGTGGGAGAAGGAGGAAAAAGAAGACAGTAAAGTTCTTTGTACTGTTAGAGATAAACAGAGAGGAAGAGGTGGAAAATTTCTTAAATGCATTTATTTTAATGCTAGGAGCATTGTAAGAAGGGTGGATGAGCTTGGAGCGTGGATTGATATGTTGTCGCTATTAGTGAAACATCGTTGCTGGAGGGGTGTGATTGGCAACTAAATATTCGTGGATTTTTTTGCTTCAGGTGTGATAGAATCGGAAGGACAAGAGGGGGAGATGTTGCGTTGGTTGTCAGAGAAAAAATTACAGTGGTGCTCTGGCAGGATAGATTAGAGGGCTGGTCTAATATATTATAGATGTATTACAGACCACCTAATGGAGAGCAAGAATTGGAGGAGCAAATCTGTAAGGAGATAACAGATGTTTGTAGTAAGCACAGGGTTGTGATTGTGGGAGATTTTAATTTTCCACAAATAGACTGGGAAGCCCATACTGTAAAAGGGATGGATGGTTTGGATTTGTAAAATATGTACAGGATAGATTTTTTGCGGCAATACATAGAGATACCAATCAGAGAAAGGGCAGTGTTGGATCTTCTATTAGGAAATGAAATAGGTCATGTGACGGAGGTATATGTTTTGGGGAGCACTTCGGTCCAGTGATCACAATGCCATTAATTTCAATATAATTATGGAGAAGGATTGGACTGGACCCAGGGTTGAGATTTTTGAGATTTTTCATTGGAGAAAGGCTAACTTTAAAGCGATGCGAAAGAATTATAAGGAGTGGATAGGGACAATTTGTTTTATGGGAAAAATATAATAGGGAAATTGAGGTCATTTAAAGGTGAAATTTTGACAGTACAGAATCTTTATGTTCCTGTTAAGTTGAAAGGAAAGGTTAAAAGTTTGAGAGGGCCATGGTTCTCAGGGGATATTGGAAACTTGGTTAAAAAAGAGAGATATCCACAATAAATAGAGGCAGCATGGAGTAAATGAGGTGCTCAAAGAATATAAAGAATGTAAACTAAAGAAAGAAATTAGAAAAGCTAAAAGAAGATACGAGGTTGCTTTGTCAAGTAAGGGGAAAATAAATCCGAAGGGTTTCTACAGTTATATGAATAGCAACAGGATAGTGAGGGATACAACTGGTCCCTTAGAGAATCAGAGTGGACAGCTACGTGCTGAACCGAACGAGATGGGGGAGATTGTGAACAATTTCTTTGCTTCGGTATTCACTGAGGAGAAGAATATTGGATTGTGTAAGGTAAGGTAAACAAGTAGTGAAGTTATGGAAACTATGGCGATTAAAGAGGAGGAAGTTCTGGCGGTGTTAAGGAATATAAAAGTGGATAAAACTCCGGCTCCGGACAGGATATTCCCTCGGACCTTGAGGGAGGTTAGTGTAGAAATAGCAGGGGCTCTGACAGAAATATTTCAAATGTCATTAAAAACGGGGATTGTGCCGGAGGATTGGCGTATTGCTCATGTGGTTCCATTATTGAATAAGGGTTCTAAGAGTAAACTTAGCAATTATAGGCCTGTCAGTTTGACGTCAGTGATGGGTAAATTAATGGAAAGTTCTCTTATAGATAGTATATATAATTATCTGGATAGAGAGGGTCTGATTAGGAACAGTCAACATGGGTTTGTGCATGGAAGGTCAATCGTATTGATTTTTTTGAAGAGGTTACGAGGAAAGGTGACGAGAGTAAAGCAGTGGATGTTGTCTACATGGACTTTAGTAAGGCCTTTGAGAAGGTTCCGCATGGAAGTCTAGCTAGGAAAGTTCAATCGTTAGGTATTAATATTGAAGTAGTAAAATATATTCAAAAGTGGCTGGATGGGAGATGCCAGTGAGTCGTGGTGGATAACTGTTTGTCAGGTTGGAGGCCGGTGACTAGTGGTGTGCCTCAGGGATCTGTACTGGGTTCAATGTTGTTTGCCATAAACATCAATGATCTGGATGATGGGGTGGTAAATTGGATTAGTAAATATGTAGATGATACTAAGGTAGGTGGCGTTGTGGATACTGAAGTAGATTTTCAAAGTTTGCAGAAAGATTTGGGCCATTTAGAAGAGTGGGCTGAGCGATGGCAGATGGAGTTTAATGTTGATAAGCGTGAGGTTCTTCATTTTGGTAGGAATAATCCAAATAGGACATACATGTTAAATGGTAGGACATTGAAGAATGCAGTAGAACAGTGTGATCTGGAAATAATCGTGCATATTTTCCTGAAGGTGGAATCTCATGTGGATAGGGTGGTGACGAAAGTTTTGGTATTTTGGCCTTTATAGATCAGAGCATTGAGTAGCGGAGTTGGGATGTAATGGTAAAACTGTACAAGACATTTGTAAGGCCGAAATTGGAGTATTGCGCACAGTTCTGGTCACTGAAATATGGTAAAGATGTCAACAAAATAGAGAGCGTACAGAGAAAATTTAGTAGAATTTTGTCTGGGTTTCAGCACATAAGTTACAGGGAAAGATTGAAGAAGCTAGGATTTTATTCTTTGCATCGCAGAAAGTTGAGGGGGGACGATAAAGGTATATAAAATTATGAGAGGGATAGATAGAGTTGACGTGTATAAGCTTTTTCCATTGAGAGTATGGGAGATTCAAACAAGAGTACATGTGCTGAGACTTAAGGGGCAAAATTTTAAGGGTAACACGAGGGGGAATTTCTTTACTCAGAGGGTGGTAGCTGTATGGAATGAGCTTCCAGTAGCAGTTTTAGAGGCATGTTTGGTGTTGTCATTTAAAGCAAAATCGGATAGGTAGATGGACAGGAAAGGAATGGAGGGTTATGGGCTGACTGCGGGTCGGTGGGATTAGGTGAGAGTAAGCGTTCCGCAGGAACTAGAATGGCCGAGTTATACACTTGTAATATGGTTATATGGTTATGTGGCTATTCTGCAAGTCTGGGGGAAATAACTGTACACGTCGACCGCTCGTGGTTTTATACGTCTCTGTAAGGTCACCACTATGCTCCAAGAATTATAGTCCCAACTTGGCCGACCTCTCTCCTTAGATCAGTCCCCCGAGTCCGGCATCATCCTCGTTCTCCTCCTGCTCTCTCATCCACCTTTACCTTACCTACCCCACACTCTCTGACCCACTCCTACCCCATTCTCCTCCTTTGCTCGCGTCCGGTTTCTCCCCCAGCACTCTCCTACAAACTCCTACAAATCTATGGCCTTCTTTCTCCACATCTGTTCCACTCTTCTCCGTCCGCCCACACTCCCCCACTCCCACCCCACTCTCTCCTCTCCCTATTTCCTCTCCCACCCTTTCACTCGCCCCCCTTTCTCCTTCGTTCTGTCTAAAACAGCCTCCGCGTTTCCTCAACTCTCTCCCTCGTCACCATCGACTCTCACTTCAATCCTCTACCCCCTGGTTCCCGATACCCCGGATCTCAGGAACGTCTGTGATCATTCACCCTACCTGCGCCCCTCGTGGTTTTATACAACTCTGTAAGGTCGCCCCTGCGCTCCAAGGAATAAAGTCTCTAATTGCCCGATCTTTCTCCATGCCTCACTCCCCCGAGTCCAACATCCTCGTAAACCTTCCAGCACGGTGGCCTTTCCTATATCAGGTCGATCGACACTGAACAAGAGCGGCGTCACTGTACATCTGCAACGTGACCTCCCGACTCCTGTACCATCATCTTCCAGAGCAGTGTACCATCTGAGACCTTGTTAAATTGTAGGTAGATTACATCTACTCCCCGTGCCTGATCTGTCCTTCCCGAGCAAATTAGCACGATACCTCTCCCTGGGTCTCAGGCCATCCGTATCTCTCTACCTCGTCCAACTTCCACCCTCCCTCTCTCACCGCTCCTTTCTTTCTTCGTCCCTCCCTTCCTCTCTTCCATCTTCCAGAGTGATCTACCATCTGGGATCTTGTGACAACATTTGTCAGTATACATGTTACCAACCAAACAGGCCAAACAGTTCCTCAGCAATCAAATCGATCAGTCTAATCTCCCCTGGCCCCACCCCCTTATACAGTGGAGACCAACAATAGCTCATCAGACCCTATCAATCACGTCAGGTACACTGCCCAAATCAGCCGCTCTGTTGTCTTACTCCAAAGATGGAAATCTTACATGTCTACATCCATGGACACTGTCTACATTTCCTGCTGTCTCCGTGAAGCAACCAGCATAACCAGAGAACCCCACCCAACCCAGCCCGACTCACTCCCATCGGGGAGAAAGTTACGAAAGCACGTCCCACCGGTCTCAAGGACGGCTTCTGCCCCGTTTTTATCGGATTATCGAACGGCCCCCTAGGACAGTGTGGTGGGAGCATCACTCTGTGTCTGACCCCAGGAGTTTGTGATGGAACCATGCGGAGGGGGATTCACTGTGTGTCTGACCCTCAATCTTCTGTGTCCAGCTGAACCTGATGTGCTGTATGCGGAAGTTAATCTCAAGACCCTCTCGGCAACCCGAGTCCGGACAGATCGAGGTCAGTTTCATCTTTGTTAATTTGTCCCTGTTTAGGTGACGTGTCCAATCCTGTCGAGAGATCTCAGGGCAAACGTCCAGTTGACCCTAAAGATTCCCTGTTTGAGAAAAACACGGAGGGAACGCGTGAGAGATGAAAAGGTGGGGGTGGGGTGGATTCTCTGTTTGACGATCGGTGCGGAATGTTGCGCCCTGCTGAAGGGCGGATTAGAGGTAGCGCCGTGGGATGGAGTGTGGAGGGAGTGCTGTGGGAAGATGGCATGGTATGCAGAGGAAGGCGCAACGAGGAGCAAGCGATGTGGGGAATGGGTGGTGGAGATCAGTTAGATTCGTGTTGTTGTAGTGAGGAAGCAGGACTGTGGGTGAGACGCAGAGAAGGAGTGCCGTATTAAACCTTAACCCCTCTCCCTTTTCTAACACCACTCTTTCCCCTCCTATCACACCGTCTCCTCTCTCCCTCCATCCCCTGTCCCTCCCTCACACTATTTCCCCTACTGTCTCCAACTGTCCCATACACTTCGTCCTCTCTCATTGCCCCCACTCCCTCCGGTCTCTCTTCTATCACAGTCACCGTCTCTACCAATGTCGATCTCCCTCTCTATCGCTCTCTCTCTGCTCACTCTTATATCCCCGTCAACCCCGCCTGCTCTTCCCATCTCTCTCTCTGTCTCGGTTTGCCGCTCATCTCCCCTCCACTCTTTGTCTTTCTCTCCATCCATCTCTCCCGCTCCCCGACGCTCTCCCCGCTTGTTCTTTCCCCTCTCCTTCTCTCCCCGTTCTTTCTCTCGCATTTTCCTCTCCAATGCCCACATCGCGCTTTCCCCTCTCTGTCCATCGTTTTCTCCTTCTCTCTGTCTCCACGTCTCTGTCCTCTCTCTCTCCCCGCTCTCCCTCACACTCTCTCTCGCTACCTCATACCCTCTCTCCCTTCTCTCTGTCTTCACGTCTCTGTACTCTCTCTCTCCCCGACTCGCTCCCCCATTCCCTACCGCTCTCACTTTCTTCCTAACCGCCCTGTCTCTCTCTCTTCCTCCCAGACGGTCTGAACTCCACCTACTCTGAGCTGAACTTTCGGAAAAAGAAACCCCGCATCGTTGAGGACGAAGATCCTCCAATTTCCTCGGGACCCAACGGGCTGTCAACCACTGTACAAACAGGTCAGAGTTCACAGCGATGACGTCATTCTGGAGTGGTCAGTCTCATACTCCCAAGTGTTTGTACTCCATCTGCTTGGACCACATTCTCTGACAGCTCGTTCCATAGACTGACAACACTCTGGGTAATGAAAGGTTGTCACACGGGCCACAATTAAATCCCATTCCTCCTTCAACTTAGACTTGTGCGCTCTGGTCCTCGATTCTCCAAGTCTGAGGAAAATAACTGTACGCACGCACCACTCGTGGTTTCATACACCTTTGTATGGTTACCCCAAAACTCCAAGAATTAAAGTCCCAACCTGACCGACCTCTATCCATAAATTTCTCCCTCCAATCCGGCAACATTCTCGTTCTCGTCATTCTCTCTGCTCTACTCTCACTCCCCCATCTTCCCACCCTACGCACCCCTCTCTCTCTGCCCCTCTTCTACCCCAGTCGCCTCCACTACTCGGTTCTCGATTCTCCCCAACTAATCTACTACAAACGTTTCCCCATCTATTCCCGTTTCTCCCCATATCCCCACTCTTCCCCTCCGCCCCATTCTCCATCCTTCTCCCCACCCCTATGCTCTCACTCTCACTTCCTATTTACCCCTCTCGTCCCTGTCTACCTCCTTCTTGTCTAACACCACTCCCTCACATAGCTCTCTCCTTCCACGCCATCGACTCTCACCTCAATCCTCTGCCCTCTGGTTCCTCATACCCCGGACCTGAGGAACGTCTGTGCTTGTTCACCCTGCCTGTGCACCTCGAGGTTTTATACAACTCTGTAAGGTCACCCCTGCGATACAAGGAATAAAATCCCGACCTGCCTGACCTCTCTCCATGCCTCACTCCCCCGAGTCCAACATACTCATAAATATTCCTGCATCGTGGCCTTTCCTATAAAAGTCGAGCAACACTGAACAAGAGCGGCGTCACTGTACGTCTGTAACGTGACCTCCCGACTCCCGTACTATCATCTTCCTGAGCAGTGTACCATCTGAGACCTTGTTAAAGTCTAGGTAGATTACATCTACTCCCCGTACCGGATCTGTCCTTCCCGATCATATTAACCTGACAACACTGTCTGGTCTCAGGCCATCCAGTATCTCTCTCGTTCCTCCATCTTCCACCTTCAGAATCTCCCCCCTCCCTCCCTCTCTCACCGCTCCTTTCTTTCTTCGTTCCTCCCTTCCTTTCTTCCATTTCTCAGAGTGCTCTACCATTTGGGACCTTGTAACAATAATTGTTAAAGTCAGTGTGCATTTTATGAATTAATCAGGACAAACAGGTCCTCTGCAATCAAATCGGTCAGTCTAATCTCCCCTGGCACCACCCCCTTATACAGAGCAGTCCAACAATAGCTCATTGAAGTCCCTATCCTTCACGTCTACTGCACGGCCCTGATCAGCCGTTCTGCTGTCTTACTCCAAAGATGGAAATCTGACCTGTTCTCTCCGTGCACACTGTCTACATGTCCTACTGTCTCCGTGAAGCAGCCAATATAACCACAGACCCCGACCCAACCCAGCCGCACTCCCTCCCATCGGGGAGGAAGTTACGAAAGCACGTCACACCAGGATTATTCCCCGTTTCCCCAATCAAGGACGGATTATTCCCCGTTTCTATCCGATTATAGAACGGCCACCTAGGACGATCAGACGGATTCCTGACCTCACGATTTACCTCTTCCTGGCCTCTTGTACCTTATCGTCTGCCGGCACTGCTCTCGCTCTGTAACTGTGACTCTTTATTCTGCAGGACCTCCCCTGTTTGTGATGTATATAGAAACACTAAAACATAGAAAACATACAGGACATTACAGGCTCTTCGGCCAAAAAGTTGAAACGAACACGTCCCTCCCTTCGACCTACCAAGGCTTTACCCAGAACCCTCTATTTTTCTAAGCTCGATGTAGCCATGCATGAGTTCAATGAAAGTCCCTATCGGTTTCGCCTCCACCACCGCTTCCTGCAGCCTCACCACTCTCTGAGTAAAAAAAAGGACACCTCTCAGTACCTACTTCCAAGCACCTTAAAAGCATATCCTTTTCTGCGAGCGATTTCAGTCCTGGGAAGAATCCTCTGACTAATCACCCGATCCATGCCTCTCCTCATCTTGTACACCTCTATCAGGTCACCTCTCTTCCTCCGTTGCTCCAAGGAGAAAAGGCTGATTTCACTCAACCTATTCTCATAAGGCATGCTCTCAAATCCAGTAAACATTCTTGTCAATCTCCTCTACACCCTTTCTATGGATTCTACGACTTTCCTATAGTGAGGCGACCAGAACTGAGAACAGTACTCCAAGTAGGGTCTGACGAGGGTCCTATAGAGCTGCAACATTACCTCTCGGCTCCTAAATTCCATTCCACGATTGACGAAGGCCTAAACACCGTACGTCTTCTTAAACACAGAGTCAAACTTCGCAGCTGCTTTGTGCTAGGAACCAAGATCCCTCTGATCCTCAACACTGCCAAGAGTCTTACCATTAATACTATAATCTGCCATCGTGTTTGACCTACCAAAATGAACCACTTTACACTTATCTATGTTGAACTCCATATGCCATTTCTTAGCCCGGTTTTGCATCCTATCAATGTCCCGTTGTAACTTCTGACAGCCCTCCACCTATCCACAACACCTCCACACATTGTGTCATCAGCAAACTTACGAACCCATCCCTCCACACCTTCATCTAGTTCATTTATAAAAGTCATGAAGAATAAGGGTCCCAGAACAGATCCCTGAGGCACTCCACTGGTGACTGATTTTCATGCAGAATATGACACGTCTACAAACAGTCCAAACAGGCAAGCCAGTTGTGAATCCACAGCCATATCCCCTTGATTCCATTCCTCCTTACTTTCTCAGTAAGCCTTGCATGGGGTACCTTATAAAATGCTTTGCTGAAATCCATATAAACTACATCAACTGCTCTTCCTTATCAATGTGTTAGGTCACATCCCCACACAAATGCGATCAGTCTCGGACGGCACGATCTGCCCTTTACAAAGCCATGGTGACAACTGATTCACATATTAGAACTCTCCAAATGTTCATAAATCCTGCCTCTCAGGATCTTCTCCATCAACTTACCAACAGCTGAGGTAATACTCAATGGTCTATAATTTCCTGGGATATCTCTTCTAACTTTCTGGAATAAAGGAACAACATCCGCAACCTTCCAATCCTCCGGACCCTCCCACGTCTCCATTGATGATGCAGAGATCATCGCCAGAGCCTCAGCCATCTCTCCCCTCGCCTCCGACAGGAGCCTGGGGTATATTTCGTTCGGTACCGGCGACTTATCCAATTTGATGCTTTCCCAAAGCTCCATTACATCCTCTTTCTTAACATCTACATGCTCAGGCCTTGCAGTCTGCTGCAAGTCATCACTAAAATCCGTAAGATACTGAAGTAAAGTATTCATTAAGTAGCTCCTATGCTCTTATTAAATATTTATTGTGATCTTATGGTCGTATGGTATCTCCGCAGCTGCACAAGAACAGGAGTCGAAAATGAAGATCGGAAATAGACCGTACCGTCTGATCTGCTTACTCTGCCTAGTTACAGCCGCGCTCATCGTGACAATGGCCGGTCTGTCGATTCATGGTGAGTGGAACGGTCTCCGGATGGAGACAGACCTTAAATAAATAGAGTGGAATATAATGAGATTGCAAAACGCAACAGTGAAACCAAAACCCCCCTTACCGTAACACCGATGGAAGAAGGCAGCATACATGAGGTTTAGGAAGCAAGGATCAGATCGGTCTATTGAGGAACATAGGGTAGCAAGGAAATAAGTGAAGAAGGGAAAGTGTACAGAAAGAAGGGAGAAAGAGAAGGCCTTGGCGAGAAAGGTAAAGGAAATCCCCAAGGCATTCTTCAATTATGTGAAGAACAAAGGGATGACAGGAGTGAAGGCAGGAGCGGTTTGAGATAAAGGTCGGAAGATGTGCCTGGAGACTGTGGAAGTGAGCGAGGTCCTCATTGAATACTTCTCTTCGGTATTCACCAATGAGAGGGAACTTGATGACGGTGAGAACAATATGAGGGAGTTTGATGTACAGGAACATGTTGATCTTAGTGGAGAGGAGCTGTTGTAGTTGATAAAATATATTCGGACGGATAAGTCCCCGGGGCCTGACGGAATATTCCCCAGACTGCTTTGCGAGGGGAGAGAAGATATTGCTGAGCCTCTGGCAAGTGTCGCTATGTTCTCGTTGTCCACGGGAATGGCACGGGAGGATTGAAGGGAGGCGAATATTGTCCTCTTCTTCAAATAATTTCGTAGGCATTGCCCGAGTGATTGAAGACCAGTGGGCATTACATCTGTGGTGGGGAAGCTGTTGGAAAAGTTTCTTACAGATAGAATCTATGGGCACTTCGAGAATCATGATCTGAACAGGGACAGTCAGCATGTCTTTGTGAAGGGCCGATCGTGTCTAACAAGCCTGACAGAATTATTTGGGGAGGTGGACCAGGCATATAGATGAGGATAGTGCAGTGGATGTGATATACATGGAATTTAGTAAGGCATTTGACAAGCTTCCACGAGGCTGAGCTTATTTAGAAAGTCAGAAGGCATGGGATCCAGGGACGCTTGACCAGGTCGATTCAGAATTGGCTTGCCTGGAGAAAGCAGAGTGTCGTGGTGGAGGGAGTACATTCGGATTGGAGGTCCGTGACTAGTGGGGTTCAACAAGTATCGGTTCTGGTACCTCTGCTTTTCGTGATTTTATTAACGACATGGATGTAGGGGTAGAAGGGTGGGTTGGCAAGTTTGGAGACGACATAGTGGTTGGTGGTGTTGTGGATAGTGTTAAGGATTGTCGAAGATTGCGGAGAAACATTGATAGGATGCAGAAGTGGGCTGAGAAGTAACAGATGGAGTTCAATCCCGAGAAGTGTGAGGTGGTACACTTTGGAAGGACAAACTCCAAGGCAGAGTACAGTCTAAATGGCAGGATACTTAGTAGTGTGTTGGAGCAGAGAGAACAGGGGTTACGTGTCCACAGATCCCTGAAAGTTGCCTCACAGGTAGATAGGGTAGTTAAGAACGCTTCATATGTCAAGGGGTAGAGTTTAAGATTCACGAGGTAATGATGCAGCTCTATAAATCTCTGGTTACGCCACACTTGGAGTACTGGTGTCCAGTTCTGATCTCCTCGCTGTAGGGAGGATGTGGAAGGATTGGGAAGGGTACAGACGAGATTTACCAGGATGCTGCCTGGTTTAGAGAGGATGCATTATGATCAAAGATTAAGGGAGCTAGGGCTTCACCCACTGGAGAGAAGGAGGATGAGAGGAGACATCATAGAGGTATACAAGATATTAAGAGGAATAGACAGAGTAGACAGCCAGCGCTTCTTCCCCAGGAGACCACTGCTCAGTACAAGAGGACATGGCTTTAAGGTAAGGGGAGGGAAGTTCATGGGGGATATTAGAGGAAGGTTTTTTACTCAGGGAATGGTTGGTGGGTGGAATGCACTGCCTGAGTCAGTGGTGGACGCAGACACACCAGTGATATTTAAGAGCCTACTAGACAGAGATATGGAGGAGTTTCAGATGGGGGTTATATGGGATTCAGCGTTTAAGAGCCGAAGGGCCTGAACTGTGCTGTACTGTTCTATGTTCTGTGTTCTATAACACAGACACACCCCAGACCGTAATGAAACACGGCCTTTCCCGTAACACAATCAGGACTCATGCTGACACCGACTCAACATTCACCATAACATCAACAATGCTGTTACCGTAGCACGGTCACAACCTTCAACGAGACTCAGATACACTCCTAACCGCGACGCTGACACGACCATCGCCGTCACACACGTGGCTGTCACACTGACGGTAAAGTACCCCTCAGTGTAATATCGACATGGCCCTGACCGTGTCACTGATAAACTCCTCAAGGGACACCGACACGCTCTTCACCGTGACACTGAGGTACCGTACACCGTGAAACCTTCACGCTCCTCAGCGTGATCCGCTCTGCACCGCATCGTGCCAAAGACTCACACGTCACTGTAATACCCCTTACCAAGGCAGTATCACTCGTCAACATAACACCGATGCACCGCTCGCTGAGGCAATTATCCTCACCTCACCCTGACACAGGCAAACCCCTTAACAGATACCGACAGCTTAATTCACAATGACGCAATGACATCGACATAGAACTCTCCGTTGCACCGACACACACCTCAGCGTGTCACTCTCATACACACCGTGGCCATGACATGTCTCTCACCGTGGCACTGACATACCCTTCTCTTTGCAACCAGCACACCCCACACCATGAGACCGTGACACGTCATTGTCACCTCCCGCCGGGGCACGGAGACTCCTATCACAATGACACCGACACGTCCCTCACAGCAACTCGGACATGCCCCGCACGATACTGACGCAAACCCCCATGGTAACAACAAATCCTTCAACGGGACGTTGATATACCCCCTAGCGTGATATAGATACGCCCCTCAAGGTGCCGCCGACGCCTCTCACTGTTCCACCAGCACATCCTTCACTGTGACACCCTTCACCGTGACACTGATACAACACTCACTGCGACCCGTTCGGTAGCGTGACGCTGACTCATGTGGCACTGTAAACGCTAAACATCCTTCACCATCTCTCTCAGTGTCACAGATTCGTCAGTCTAAGATCACTTCCGATCGAAACTACCATGAGTTAAACTCAACCCTTCAATCCAAGCTTTCTGCGCTCAACTCTAATCTGTCCGTTCTCCGTCACGAGTTCACTGAGATGGAAACGAAGTACAGATCTGTCAACGACACCAAGGCTCAAATCTGTGAATTGTTGACCAGCAGAAGAGGTGAGGCATCATCCCCCTCTTTCACCCGCTCCTCATCACAGGGCAGGCACGGAGAGAGGAAGCGTCACTCTGTGCTTGACATCTGGAGTGTGTGAAGAGAAGGTATGGAGGGTAATTCACTCTGTGCTTGACCCAGTGAGTGTGTGATGGGGCTGCGTGGAGGAAGTTTCACTCTATCACTGAATTCAGGAGAGTGTGATGGGACGTTGTGGAGGTGGATTCACTCTGGGTCTGACCACGGGATTGTGAGACGTAACATATCAGCTTCGCTCTGTATCTGACTCGGGGATTTTTTTGTCGATCGGTATGGCTCCACCTACACTCTGTGTCTGATTGTCTGATGGGAAATGCCCAGAGAGATTCAACCCATGTCTGAACTCTGAAGTGTGTTATGGGACCGTGCACAGAGAGTTTCACTGTTTGTGACGTTACGGTACAGAGAGGGCTTCACTCTGTGTCTGACTCCGGGAGTGAGTGTTGGGACGGCGCAGAGGGAGGTTCACTCTGTGTCTGACTCCTAGAGTGCGGGATGGGATCGTAGGGAGAGAGAGCGTCTGTATCTGACTCAAAGAGTTTGTGATGGGACAGTGCAGAGGAACCTTCATTCTATGTAACACCGGAGTCTGTGATTGGATGTTGTGGCGGGAGTCCGACCCCAACTTCACTCTGTGTGTGAACACAGGGAGGTTTTGTGAGACGGCACAGAGAGAGGTTCATTCTGCGACTCGCCAGAGAGTGCGATGGGACGCAAGGAGGGAGACTCGTGAGATGAGACTGTGTGGAGACAGCTTCCCTCTGTGTCTGACACTCTGCTCTGTGGTGTGTTTGGAAGCTGTAGAGGGAGAATCAATCAATCACTCTCCCTCTGACATGCCGTCTGTGCTGAGGGAGTTTCTTTCCTTGTCTTACCGCAGAGGTGTTTGATGTGGCCATGGAGAGAAAAATTCACATTGTATCTGACCAAGGCTGTGTGTGAGGGAACTAAATTTTGTCGGCTGACACAGGGAGTGTGTGATGGGACGGTGTGGAGGGAGCTTCACTATGTGTCTGACCACAGGAGTGAGTGATGGGACGGTGTGGAGGGAGATTCACTCTGTGTCTGACCACGGGAGTGTGTGATGGGACGGTGTGGGGGGAGATTCACTCTGTGTCTGACCAAGGCTGCGTGTGTGGGATCTAAATTTTATCGGCTGACCCATGGAGTGTGTGAGGGGCAGTGAGAAGGGACCTTCACTCTGTGTCTGACACCGGGAGTGTGTGATGGGACGGTGTGGAGGGAGATTCACACTGTGTCTGACCCAGGGAGTGTGTGATGGGACGGTGTGGAGGGAGATTCACACTGTGTCTGACCCCGGGAGAGTGTGATGGGACGGTGCGGAGGGAGATTCACTCTGTGTCTGACCCCTGGAGTGTGTGATGGGACGGTGTGGAGGGTGATTCACTCTGTGTCTGACCGAGGGAGTGTGTGATGGGACGGTGCGGAGGGAGATTCACTCTGTGTCTGACCCCAGGAGTGTGTGACGGGACGGAGTGGAGGGAGATTCACTCTGTGTCTGACCACGGGAGTGTGTGATGGGACGGTGTGCAGGAAAGTTCACTCCACATCTGACCGCTGGAATGAGTGAGGAGGCCATGGAGAAAGTGATTCACTCTGGGGCTGACACAGGAAGTTCGTGATGAGGCTTTGTAGAAGGAGCTAAACTCTGTCTGTGACTCCTAAAGTGTTTGTTGGGACAGAGTGGACGGGAGCCTCACCTCACGTCTAACCCCGGGAGTCTGTGATGGGTCCGTGGTGGAAGAGAGCCAATCTGCGTCTGAGCGTGTGAGTGTGTGATCGGATGGTGTGCAAGGAGCTTAATTCTGTGTCTATGGGGGATGGGTGGTTGCTTTTAAAGGGGAGGGGGTGGGTCGCGTGTGTGTCTGACACCCGGAACGCCTCGATGAGTTCTGCTCTGTGTCTAATATCAGTAATGTGTGATGGGACGGTGCGCAGGGAGCTTCACTCTGTGCCTGTCCGCAAGAGCGAATCATTTGACAGTGAGCAGTGTGCAGTCTGAAACCATGTGCGTCTGGTGGGGCCGTGGAGAGAGAGAGAGAGAGAGAGAGAGAGAGAGAGAGAGAGAGAGAGAGAGAGAGAGAGAGAGAGAGAGAGAGAGAGAGAGAGCGCTTCTCTGTGGGTCTGGGTCTGACCCCGGGGGTGTGCGATGAGAGAGTGTGGAGGGTACGTGGCGCAGTGGAGTGAGCTTCACTCCGTGTTTGATCTAGGGGTCTGTAATGTGACGGTGTGGGGGAAGCATTGCTCTGTTTCTGACACACCGGGAGTGTGATGGGACGGTGTGGAGCGAGCATCAGTTTGAGAGTGTTTCAGCGGTGGGGTAGAGGTAGCCTCAATCGGTGCCTGACTGGAGATTCTGTGTCTCTCCCCGGGCGTGTGCGATAAGACAGTGTGGTACGAAATTCACTCTGTGTCTTGACACCGGAAGTGCGTGATGGATGGTTTGGAGGGAACCTCACTCCGCCTGATCCTTGTAATTTGTGCGATAGTACAGTGTTGGTGGAGATTCACTCTGTGCCTGACCTCAGGTGTGCATGATGGGACCTCATGGAAGGAAATTTACTCTCTCTGTCAGCCGGGTGTGTCACCGTTACTTGTTCCTGATTTTCAGAGCAAACGTGTTCGGAGGACTGGGTCACAAATAAAGACCGGTGTTATTACGCATCCAAGTTTGAAACATCTTACCGCAAAGCGATTCAAGAATGTTCAAACCGTGATTCAAGGCTGCTGGAAATCAATACAAGGGATGAAGCGGTATGTGTCACAGCACGAGAAGGTCCCACAGTAACACAGGAACCATCACACACTCCCGGGGTCAGACAAAGAGTGAAGCTCCCTCCACACCGTCCCATCACACACTCCCGGAATCAAACACAGAAGGAATACCCACCATACATTGCGAGCCCACACTCTCCGGGTCAGACACAGAGTGAAGCTCCTTCCACTCCGGCCCATCACACACTCCCAGGGTCAGACACAGAGTGAATCTCCCTACACACCGCCCCATCACACACTCCCGGGTTCATACACAGAGTGAATCTCCTTCCACTCCGTCCCATCACACACTCCCAAGGTCAGACACAGAGTGAATCTCCCTCCACACCGTCCCATCACACACTCCCGGGGTCATACACAGAGTGAACCAACCATCACAGATTCCTGTTGTAATCAACAGAGAGAAGCTACGTAGATAATTTCAATTCTTGGCATTAATGAAATAAATTTATTTTCCCAGAGCTTTGTATCGCACAGAGTTTTGCATCTAACCTATGCATACTGGATTGGAAAATGTGAAGTCGGGTGAGATTTGGACTGATCTCTGGGGTGGGGGATGTGGTTTGTTTACTTAATGAAGTGGTTTTGTGGGAACAGGGAGGGGCTTTGGGATTTGTTTGTAGACTGACGTAGGTATAGGGTTGTGTGATTCACTGGGGTAGGATGGTACAATGGGAACATTTTGGGACCGAAACGTGTCTGTCGGGGAAGGACAGGACAGTGGGAATATTTCGGAAACTGGCAGGTGCAGCAGGGGAAAGATTAGTACACAGGAATTATTCTGGTACTGACGCATGTCGCTGAAGAGAGCGCGGTGCATGGGGTTATTTTGGAGATAGTCGCCGGGCTGTGAGGAGAGGGAGCAACACTGGGATTAGTTTAGAGAGTGACCTAGATCTAAGGGGCGGGAGAAGGAAAACTGGATTAGTTTGGAGACCGATACAGGGCGGTGGCACACAGTGGGTTAATGGGATTTGTTTGCGAACTGACGCAAGGATGTGGGAGAGAGGGTGCCAGTGGTGTAAGCCTGGAGCGGACCAGAGGCTGAGGGGAGAGCGCGGTGTAGTGGGATATGTCAGGAGACTGACACGAAGCTCTGGGTAGAGGAAGGGGCAACGGGATTAACCTGGGTCCGGCACAGAGCTGAGGGAAGAGTGTGGAACATTGGGATTCATTTCGGGACAGACATTGGTCTGTGGTGAGACGGTGGGATAGTGGGGTTTGTTCGGTGAGTGAGACAGATCAGAGTGGAGCGGGTGGGCCTGTTCGATTCGTATGTGGGCTGACAGATGACTGTGGTGAGGAAGCGGTTCGGTGGGATTAGATTGGGGGACAAAGGGCTGTGGGGAGACATTGGAACTGGGTATTTGTCTGGGTACTGACACGGGGCTGTGGGGAGAGAGTGGTTGAGTGAGATGAGTTTGGGGACTGACACAAGCTGTTAGGAGAGAGCGATTTCATGGGATTAGCTTATGGACGGTCTCGGCTCGGGTTCTCTGCTGGAGCTGTTTTGTCTCTGTTGAAATTGTTTAACTCTCTTGGATAGGAATGTGAGCTTGGCCCTCCTGCACAATGAGCCACCGGGGCCGTCCGTCTGCATATACTGCGAGTCGTACGTAAGAGGTAGCCCTTGTGATCGTGTTCAGCGTTTCATCTGCGAGCAATCGGCACCTTTGATCCCGGATGTTCCTGAAAAGATCCAGGGTCTCTGTCAACAGCCAGTGGAGTCGACATGAATCAAGTGACAGCCCCCCTTTTCTCCTCCTTCTCTCTCACTCCTAAATCCTTTCAAATTCCCTCCCCACCTTCTCTGCCCCTCCCTCCTACTTCATCTCCTCCTCTTGTCGCCATCATATTCTCCCCACCAAACATCAACAAACCCCTCTCGCCGTCGATCCCCTTTGTTCTCGACATTCCCCCCGTCCCGCTCTTCCCCGCTCCCTCTACCTTTCGCTCTACCCCCTCACCTCCCCTTACCTCCTCGAACTTTCTCCGCCCGCAATTTCTCTGCTCCCACTGCCCACCTCTTACACCTCTCTCCCCTTCCCACCCCCAGGCACTCTTAACCTCCCCTCCCCGTTCTCTCTAAACCCTCTGTCTCCCTGATCTCTCTCTCTCTCTCTTTCTGCTTTCCATCCACTCTCACCTCAATCCTGTGCCGTCTGGTTCTCGACAACTCAACCCTGGGTGAGAGTCTGTGCGTATTCCCTCTGTCTGTGCCCCTCTCATGTTTATGGAACTCTGTTAGGTTATATCTACGCACCAGGGAATAAAGTCCCAACCTTCCCTACCTCCCACCATAACTCAGTCCTCCGAGTTCCGGCAATATCACCGGAGAACTCCCTGACCAATATATCCAGTTCACTGATAACTTTTTCCGTAGAGAAGGGCGGCCTCACCGATGTCTTGTACCACGGCAACGTGACCTCCCGACTCCTGTATTCGGTGCCCTGATTGGTGAAGACCAGCGGGCCAAGTGTCCGGTCAACCCTATCGGATGTTTTCCAGCGGAATCGCTATTTCAATTATTATCTGAAGCTTATAACCCATGGATTTTTTTCTTTTGAAGCATCAGTACGGAGCAAAGATGTACAATTAATGTAAATTGCAAATATTAATAAACACCGCAGAAATGTCGATTAAGTGCTGACGCGTTGAAAGATGTGATGGCGCAGGGGAAGAAGCTGTTCCTGAATCGCTGTGTGTGGGTGTTCTGTCTCCCGGGGCTGTCAAATACTCCTCCTATAATACCACGTCCAATCCCGTTATCATTCCCGTGAACCCTCTCCAATGTCTCACATCCCCTGTGAGATAGGCGATCGAGACCTGCAAACAAAACTCCAAATGTGACCTCACCAGTGAAGTATTAAGCCTGAGAATGACGTCAATGCTTTTACGTCCCAGTCCTCTCGAAATGAATGCTGTCATCGCATTTGCCTTCCTCACCACCGGCCCAAGCTGCAGGTTAAACTTCTTGGAAAGCTGCACGAAGTCTCCCAAATCCCTCTGCACCGCAGATTGTTATTAACCCTTACATACTGTGCCGGTCATGTTTAACCCGTTTTGACACGTGACAATTGTAAAAACACCCTAAATGCCCTTTTTAGCCGAGATTTGATGATTTTTTAAAAAAAGTGAACTTAAGTGCGCAAAAAATGAAAATAATTAAAAATATTATATTTTTGTACAGGTGCTAAAAATTCGGTACATTTAGGCTGATCCGGGTCGAATTTGCCCCGTATCTATTGAAATGGATTTTAGCTCTCTGTAACATTAATTAAGGATTCTTCACATGTTCATTAATGTGAGGTAGGCTATTTATACCTTGTAAATAGATCTGTGTTTCAAGCTTTTATGTAGAAACTTGTTATGAGGGGATTCTTGGGCCGGGTCAAAATTGACCCAGACCATTCTGTGAAGTTATAGATTATGAACAGGTTGCCGGGGTTTAAAAAAAAATCCCTCCCTTTAGAAAATATTCTACGATTTTTATGTCTTTTTTTTAAAAAATTGCATGTCCATACGATTCCCGGCACTGTATTCTATCTGCCGCGTCTATTCTCATTCTCCTATTATGTCTGAGCGCTTCTGTAGACCCCTGCTTCCTCAACACAACCTGTGGCTCGGTAACGTTGCTACCGACTGTGGTTTCCGGATGAGGGAGTCTATCATCCCGTTGCAGAGGGACGGAACCCAGCCCGGGATTTGGAGTCGCTGATTGAAACTGGGAGCACGTGCGCGCTGAATAATCCACATCCCGTCACGCGCACCCACAGTATCCGGGACAGAATTCCAGACGACTGGGATGGCGGAGTGCTGCGGATTGCTGAGAGGAGAGAGGGGGGAACGGAGGGGGTTTAGCTCTCCTATTGACGTGGGTAGTGTGTGATGCGATTGTGCGGGTTTTGGGCTGGGAGATGCAGTTGAACTAAACAGTATCTGAATTGTGAGTGTGTGAAGTGATGGGGAACAGGGAATTCAATCTCGGTCTGTACCAGAAAGAATGTGATGGAACCGCGTCGAGGGAGTGTTTGATGCCGGGGATCTGCCATGGGACGGTATGGAGTGACCTGCACTCTGTGTCTGCTCCAGAAAGTGTGTGATGGGACTGTGTGGAGGGATCGTCACACTGTGTCTGATCCCGGGAGTGTGTTTTAGCACGGCGTGGAGGGCGACACACTCTGTGTCTGAACCCGGCAGTGTGTGATGGGACGGTGTGGAGGGAGATTCACTCTGTGTCTGACCCCGGGAGTGTGCGATGGGACGGTGTGAAGGGATCGTCACACTGATTCTGATCCCGGGAGTGTGTTTTAGCACGGTGTGGAGGGCGACACACTCTGTGTCTGAACCCGGCAGTGTGTGATGGGACGGTGTGGAGGGAGATTCACTCAGCGTCTGACTCCGGGTGCGTATGATGCAATGGTATTGTGGAGTCTCGCTCTGGGTCTGACTGATGGTGTCAGTCATATATTTCCCCTTGGGACAGCCTCCAATCAGAGTTCGGGAACGAGGAAATGTGTGCATTATAAACCAGTGCCTCGCGTTTGTTTGAACAACAACCAATCCGCAAGGCGGCTTCATCAGCAAGAGAAAATAAAGATAGAAACATAGGAACATAGAAAACCTACTGCGCAATGCAGGCCCTTCGGCCCACAATGTTGTGCCGAACATGTCCCTACCTTAAAAAATATTACTAAGCTTACCTTTAGCCCTCTATTGTTCTAATCTGCATGTACCTATCCAAACGTCTCTGAAAAGACCCAATCGAATCCGCCACCACCACCGTTACCGGCAGCCCATTCCACGCACTCACCACTCTCTGAGTAAAAAACTTACCCCTGACATCTCCCCTGTACCTGCTCCCCAGCACTTTAAACCTGTGTTCTATAGTGGCAACCATTTCAGCGCATGTAAAAAGGCACACGATCAATGCCTCTCATCGTCTTGTCGTTATACAATAACTTTCTGTCAAGTTATATTGGGAGGAAAATAGACCGAATATTCAGTCCGCAGGAAACTGGTGACAGTCCGGAGGTTCAAAGGGGTTAAACATCCAGTCCCAGTACAGCGTCCCCCTGTGGCCAAGCGGCTCAATAACAGGTACACAAGTTCGCATGCCTCTGGGCGGGAGAGACGGGTTAAAATGGCCAAGTCGAGGTCTGTCTCACAGGTCAGGACGACACATGAACATCCATGAATACAGCCAACGGTGACAGCGTTACTCCAGAAACAAGGTGACAAAGCACAAACAATATGAAAAAATAGAAAAATACCAACACGATTTGAGGCCTTGTGTCAACTGAATAGCACTGCTATCTGCAGTCGACTACAACAGAGCCTGTCTTCTGCCGAGCGAACACTGGGGGGAGCACAGACTCCTCCCTGGAGACCACGCCAAACCGGCCTGCCGTGCGCAGCTCCTTCACTTCCTCTGCCAGCGACCGGCTCTCGAAGTTCAGACATGAACTTGAGTTGAATTGATATCTCAGCGGGGATTTTTGACATAAAAGATGGGTGGGGTGTGCATTAAACTAGAGATACAGGGGGATGAAAACCGTAATGCCATCACAGATAGAAGAAAGCTTGCTGGAACAGATGTCGTTACGGCCTCAGACGAAGTCAGGAAGCAAAATGTTGAGCCTGTTGGGACTCACGTTCTGAGCTGCTTACGTTTCAATGCAGAAAGTGTTGTACGAAAGGCAGATGAGCTCAGGGCGGGAGTCAAGGTCTGGAAGTATGGCATTGTAGCCAGCAGTGAGACTTGGTTGCAGGAGAGGCAGGACCGTTAGATTAATATTCCGGTTTTCGGCTGTTTTAGTCGTGCTAATGCGCAAATAATGCAAACATGATGGGCAGCTTTACAGTCAGGGAAAATGTCACGGCGGTGCTCAGTCAGGACAGACTGGGGAACTCGTCCCGGTGAGGTTTTTTTGGGAGGAACTGAGGAATAAGAAAGGTATGAACTCGATCATGGGGCCATATTATCAATTACCTAATAGTCCCGGGGATTCAGAGGAACAAATCTGTAGAGAAACATACGGTTGTGATATTGGGTGATTTTAACAGGTATAAACTGTGAGCCCCGTTCCGTGAAAGGACTACTGGGGTAGTTTCTCAAATGTTTTCAAGAAAGTTTCCTTAATCAGTAGGTAGATAATTCGAACCAGAGAGTGCAATACTGGATCTCCTCCTGCGGAATGGGACAAGGCAGGGGACAAAAGTTTGTGCAGGTGACCATTTTGCATCTCGTGATGATATTGCCATTAGATTCAAGGTGATTATGGAAAAGGGTATTTATGTCCTCGGGTTCAGTTCTAAATTGAATGAAGGCTGACTTCTCTGGCGGCAGGAATGATCTGGCAAGTGTGGATTCGGCCAGGCTGTTTTCTGGCAAAGATGTACCTGCTAAGTCGGAGCCCAAGCGCTGTTTCATAAGAATACTGGGAGGTGTCGGATCACAACCAACAGTGCTGGAAATGGATCTCCTACGGTTGAGCACTGAGTGCTCAGCACGAGGGCTTGAATTACAGACATTCCAGGAAGGATTGTGACTGGCAGAAACTGTCAGTCCCAGTTTTAAATTGAAAGTGACAGCTACGCACACTCCAAATGAGGCCTCAGCAGAGACTTAAAATTAAATCCTTGCCTGGGAAATGAATGCGAACCTTTTATTTGCCTTCGTCACCACCGAGTCCTTGAACAATCCAGCCTGTTGGTGGCAAAGGTTTTCAGTGCCCTACCAGGTCACAGAAAAGAAGGGGGCGAGCAGAGCCGAACTTGGTGCCCCTCTCGAACGTCTTTTTCAACAGCAACGTGACTTCTCAACCTGAATACTTACTCAACCACAACCTTCTTCGTCTCCGTCATCTCCTCTCTCTCCGACATCCGAACAGTTTTATGTTACCCCCTCCATCCGCTGAAACCTACCCCGACTCCCTGACTCCCCCTTACTGTGCACCACTACTCATTTCAGTTGTTCCTACTTCTCCTACTATTCCTCTCCTGCGTCTCTGTCAATCTCCCCCTCTCCCACACTCTCGGTTGGTCCCAGGACAGATCCACTGAGATGCTGACACCCGGCAACATAGAAACCTAAAATCAGACCATGAGATACAGGAGGAGAATTAGGCCATCGAGTCTGCTGCGCCATTTCATCATGTCTGATCCAGGTCCCCCTCAGCCCCAATCTCCTCCCTTTTCACCGTATTCCTTCATGCCCTGAGTAATCAAGAATCTGTCAATCTCTGACTTCAATATATCTAAAGTCAGACTCCACAGCCGCCTGTGTAACCTGTTCTACATATTTACCAAACTGTGAGGAAATAAATTCCTCCTGTGATGGGATCTTATGTTTCATTCGCTATGGACTGTGCCTTTAAGGAGAGAGAGAGATTAAGAGAGAGAGAGATTAAGAGAGAGAGAGAGAGAGAGAGAGAGATAGAGAGATTAAGAGAGAGAGAGAGAGAGAGAGATAGAGAGAGATTAAGAGAGAGAGAGAGAGAGAGAGAGAGAGATAGAGAGATTAAGAGAGAGAGAGAGAGAGAGAGAGAGAGAGAGAGAGAGAGAGAGAGAGAGAGAGAGAGAGAGAGAGAGAGAGAGAGAGAATACAGTGTTACGAAAAGCAGCTGTCTTCTGCTGCTGCCCGAGTTGCTATGGAGAGAGAGGAGGAGTTACATGATGGACAGCTGATGTTCAGCGTGTGTAACGTCAACTGTCTTTCTCGCAGACAAACAGAAGAGACTCACAGAGGCTGGTGACGAAGGAGTCACTGGATGAACTCTTCGAGTGCACACGAGGGTGAGTTGAGGATCGATCAAGTGAGATTGATCAGAGGCCGTCACAGTGAGTGCAAGGGTGACGCTGTGCAAATTACCGGTATGTTTAACCCGGGACTGGGTTAGTAGATTTTCCACTGAAGACGGTACCCTTAGTGGAGTCACATTTGACTAACTTGAAGAATTCAGAGGAGAACGGCAAGACCGACGACCCCTGTTTATTCAGATTACAAATACCTCTCTCACAGCTCAGTTCTGTGGATTGAACTGAACTTTCTTACAGACCATCGTCAGACTGTAACTCTTGCCAGCCGAACTTGAATGAGTTTGGGAACTATACTTTATTCGCCTATATCAGCATAACTCTGCTAACTTTCGATTTACCTGGTTAAGATGCTATATTAAGTGGTTGCTAATTGAATAATGTTCGCTAACAGGAAAACCAGACTCCAGGTCTGTTCTATTGCTGCTGATGGTTTTATCACACACATTTCCGTGTACCTGACACTCCCAATCTCCGTTCTGAAAGGACCGACCTCCATTCCGATGTGGGTCCGCTGGTATTGACTGTCCCGACACGGGGAACCTTCTCTCCACATCTACTTTATCGATGCCTTTAAACATTCGATCATTTCCAAAAACAACATCCGTCCCCCTCATTCTTCTGAGATCCAGCCATCAAAGGCATTACATGTTTGACTATTTTGCCATTAACTCTGTGTAATGTTCAATTCAATGGGCATCGCAAACCCGCTGACACCCCTACACGCACCATACAGTGTCACAGGGCAAGAATAATTCCGAACAGCTCACAAAATGCCTGACTCCAGCATAAAGTTACAAGAATACTGGTGAAAAGTTCAAGGTGTATTGGTTCTGAAATTATCTCTGAATGAAACAACCTTCAGATATCTAACAACTCCAAATCACTAAATCTGTTCGCATCCTCAGATTAGTGTGTGAGGACATATTTGCCGAAACCTGTAAACATTCACATACTGGCCTGCACGCTCCTCGCTCATCAATGGGCATCTCTATATTGTCGGACACATCACTAAATCTGTTCGCTCCCCAGACTGGTGTGTGAGAGCATATGTTCCGACACCACCCTAAATCTGCGTAATCCCAAAAATCAGTGCTCTCTCCATACACGCTGACTCTCCAACATGCATAATAGATTATCTCAGAGCAGGAATCATTTCAAATCGATCAGAAAATGACTGCTTCGACATCAAAATCAGCACGCATCCCAAAATGCATCTGCAATTCCAGATCGTTTGACACACACAGATCTGGGTGTAACCTGTGCACCTCCATATGAGACAACAGACCCCTAAATCTGCGAACATTCCCAAGTCCGTATTCAACCATAAATCTGTGCGCATGACCGAGTAAGAGCTCGCCCTAAATCCATATGCACCCCAATCCTGACGACAAACTCACATGCACGCTGGATTATCCGAAATCACGAGTCAGGTCAAACAGTTCACAAAATAGCTTCGCGTTCAAAAATCTAAAACAAACTTCCAAGTTCTATTATTAAAGTATCTATAAGTGAAACAACCTTGTGATTCGTCTCGCCCCCCCAATCCACCGACACACCCAAATCCGTGTGTACCCAAACTCGCCGCGCACATGTCAAAATCTCTGAGAACCCCCAAATCCGAGTCCGCCCCTACATGGACAATTGTTTATCCTAGAGCGAGAAAGATTTCAAACATTTCACAAGATAGCTTAATCCACTTTAAAAAATAGCACGAACAAGGCTCAACGTTAAAGTGCATTATTTATCCGAGTATCTGTAAAAGAAACAATTTGAATTTTGGCATTATACCCAATTCCTCCGACATCCAAAGTCCACGTGCACTCCCAAATCCGTATGCACACCCAAATGGGTGCGCACTCCGAACCTGTCAACACCTCCCACTTACAGATTAGATTATCCGAGAGGAGAAATAATTTCAAATAGTTCAGAAAGTAGCAACTTCCAACTTAAAAATTACAGCAAGAGCAGAGTACAAAACCGGAAGTGTATTTATTAATAAAGTACATATCAATGAAACAAAGTGAGATTTGTCAGGACCCCAAATCCAAAGACACCCCAAATCCGGGAGCATCTAAGACCGTGTACATCACCAAACCTGCTGATACTCATGTATACACATTTGATTTTCCCAAAGGAGGGGTCACTTTAGAGTGACATCATTCACCTTAAAGAAATCGCGAGGACATAGTGCAGCTATTATTAAAGAGACTATAACTTTGAGATTCACGACAACCCCAAATCGACCGACACTAACAAATTCATGAGCACCCATACGCGCCTAAACCTGTCGTCATCACCAATCGTCAGGCACCCGTGTGCACCCCAAATCCATACCGACGTCCGGTGCACCCATATTGGTTGATACATTCCTAATCTTGTGCGACCTCCCAATCAGAAACCGTATGTGGTTCCAAATCCACCCATTACTGTGCACACGTACTCGCCGAAACTCTCCTAAAGAGACCAAATCTGTGTGTACCCGCAAATCCGCTGATTTCACTAAATCCGTACGCATCGCAAATCGGTTGCCACCCATATAAGCCGAAGCAGCCCTAAATCTATCCAAACCCCAAATCGGTGCGCACCCCAAACCCTCTAACACCCGAGAGGCATAATGGATTATCCCAGACAAGCAAAATTTCAATCAATGCAGAAAATGACCGTCTCGTGGTTAGCAAATCGATATGCACTCACAAAAACGTGGAGACTACGACCCTAAATTTGCTATCCCTAAAAGGGTGCGCACCTTTTATCTTCTGACATTTGATCAGAGCACTCCCCTAAATCAGTTTGCAACCCTTTATTAGAGAACGCTCCTAAATCCAGGCACCATGATCGAAAAGGCAACCCAAATCAGCGAACATCACCAGATCCATGTGCATCGTCAAATTGGTGCGCATCACCAAATCAATGCGCAGCGCAAACACGCTGAAACCCCCACGTTCATTTGTGGGGCTCTTTGTACACAGATTTTGTCATGTTGTGAAAGTCTGAAATTTTTCTTTTGAGATAATTAGCGGGTGTGTGTCCACGGTTTTGAAGTTGTGGGGATGCATTTGCATTTGGAGATGCACCCGGATTTCTCACGTATTTGGGGTGCCTGCGGTTTGGAGGTGTGCCGAATCTCAAAGTTGTTTCATTTCGATCACGTGAATAATGAATTTAATTTTTAAAATGACGTGAAGTATTTTAAATGATAATTACTCTGGGATAATCTAATGTGCAAGTGGGTATGATATTCACATGAATTTTAGGATGCGCTCCTAGTTGATGTGGTGCACATATTTGAGCTGTACATGGATTTGGGATTGTGTACATGTAAACACGTATTTGGGGTGAGATAAAGATTTGGGCGTATTGGCGGATCTGAAGTTGCACATGAATTTTGGGCTGTGTGCGGGTATTAATGTCGAGGAATGAATTCTTGAAAGGATTCTAAACTGCATGTCAGGATGTTAGCGGTTTTGGGGTGCGCACTGAATTGGGTCGTGCAGATATTGGGCAGTGTCGGACAATAAGGGGTGCACACTGCTATGGTGTGAACTTGGATTTGGGAATGCGCACGGATTTAAAAGGTGAGTCCTCAAATATATGGGGTGAGCACTGATTTTGGGTGTGCGTAGATTTAGGGTTTGGCGGCAAATATGTACAAGGATTCGGGGATACGCGCCAGTTTAGGGGTCTGTTGTCAATTACTGGGACGTAATTAGATGTTGTGATGTTCGTATATTCCGGGGACTGTTTGTTTACCAATCAACAGTTGCAATCATATTTTCGGGTGGTGCGAATTTTAAATGTTGAAACAGCCATTTTCTGAACTATTGGACATGAATTCTGCGTTGGAATTGTCTATTATATATGTGGTGTGTCAGTGTGTTTGGAGTGCGCACTGATTTGGTGATATGCACATGTTTTGTGGATTCATGGCGGGCAGTTTTGATTTATCGATGCAGAGCCTCTGCTAAACTAAATTCCGATAATCCGGAGGACTGGGCAACTTTACAGACTATTGGTCCAATTCTTAATCAACACTGTAACATATTTTAAATTTACACTTAAAGGTAAATTTAGAAATTGCTGCAATTTAAGAGAATGCGAAAACAGAACCGCCGGTGAGATTTAAAGAAGAACCTTAGACATCACTCGAAATTTAGTCTCAAACAAGGCCGTGCACACGTATTTGGGGATACACATAGATTTGGGTGTGTTGGCGGATCAAGATTTGCACACGAATGTGTTGAGTGCGGATTGTTGACTTCGAGGCTGCCATTTTCTCAACTGTTTCGAATGTATCTTGCTCGGAAAAATCTCATGGGCATGTGGGGGTGTCAGCGGGTTTAGGGTGCGGGCTGCACCTGGTGCTGGGTATTGCGTGTCAGCGAAAATGGGTTGCATAGGGTCTCGGGGTGCACATGGATGCACACGGATTTTGGGGTTTGTTCTTGTTATGGGGACGCGCTCGTATTTGGGGATAACATACTTGGCCATCCCCTGTGCATAGAAGTCAACTAGAGAGTTAACCAACTCCTTGAATTGGCTGAATGCGATTAACTGGATCAAAGGTATATACAGTCTTGTATGCTGTACATTACTGCCCCATATAACTGAATACCTAACAAAACGGGGAGTGGGGAGGTTGATTAATCCAAATGCTGTATCTGGGAGCTCATAAGGATTTGGTTTGATCTGTTTGTGTGTGTCGGCGGATTTGGTGATGAAAGTTTACTCTCACCTAGACCCACCCACCTACCTGCACTCAGCCCATAACCCTCCATTCCATACCTGTCCATATGCCTATCCAATTTTACTTTAAATGACAATATCGAACTTGCTTCTACCACTTCTACCTGAAGCTCGTTCCACACATCTACCACTCTCTGAGTAAAGAAGTTACCCCTCGTGTTACCTCTAAATTTTTTCCGCTCCTCTTGCTTGAATCTCCCCTACTCATAATGGAAAAAGCCTGTCCACGTCAACTCGATCTATCCCCCTCATAATTTTAAATAACTGTATCAAGTCACCCCTTAACCTTCTAGTGAGTGTGTGTGTGTGTGTGTGTGTGTGTGTGTGTGTGTGTGTGAGTGTGTGTGTGTGTGTGTGTGTGTGTGTGTGTGTGTGTGTGTGTGTGTGTGTGTGTGTGTGTGTGTGTGCGCGCGCGCGTGTGTGTGTGTGTGTGTGTGTGTGTGTGTGTGTGTGATGAACCGGACTAGAGGCTGGAATTGGATTTGAGTGAAAGTCAGAGTGTTTATCTCTTTGATTATTCAAGGAGGAGATTCTTCGGTGAGAGAGGGCACAGAACTGTTGGTTGATATGTTTTCAGTTTAATTATTGTTTCTTTCTTTATAATCCCACAGTCAGAGTAGTAATATCTGACAGGAGAATTGAATACTCCTTTGCGAGATGTGGGAAGGCAGGGTGACCTCAAGAGTTCCTGACAACTTCACCTGTAAGAAGATCATCCAGCTGCATCTTCTAACACACTGTGTTACAGAGTTGGAACTAAAACTGGATGAACTCGGAAACATTCGGGAAGCTGAGGGGTTGATAGGGCGGACATATAGAGAGGTAATTACACCCAATGTGTAGAATACAGGAAACTACGTGACAGTCAGGAAGGTGAAAAGGTTCAAACAGCCAGAGCCGGTGCAGAAACCCCTTGTGGTCAATCCGCTCAATAACAGGTAAACCACTTCGGATACTTCTGGATGGGAGGATAGAGGTGCAAATGACCAAGCAGGGGAAAGTCTCACCGGTCAGGTCTCTGACACTGACTATGGTTCTGTGGCTCAGCAGGGAATAAGGGGTGAAATCTGGCGAGCTGTTTCGATGGGATTGTCTTTGTTAGGGGAACCGAATAATAGTTACTGTGGACGAGAACGAGATTCCTGGATGGTATGCGGTCATTATCGTCGCCAGTATATAGATAGAAAAAGGGAGCCGGTTCTGCAAACTTATGTATGTGCAGCTGTGGCCAAAATTAGAAAGAACACTCAGTTTAAAATGTGGGTAAAATGTTAGGGTTGGAACGAGTGCTTCAGATTTGTGAATCACTGGGCTCTCTTCCTCGGAAGGTGCGACCTCTATAGACAAGACGGATTCATTTCATTTCAATTCAATTCAATTTAAGTTTAATTGCAATTCCATCACACATGACCGTCCGGGCCAAGCTGCTAAACACAATCCCATCTGTCACACGCGGCACAAAGCACATATAATGTGTATAAAATAGAACGATAGCATGCATATGTAGGATATCAGTAAATATTTTCTCGCTTTATATACACGCGCACACAAGCACACGCGCGTGTCAGCATGTACATAATCAGCTTGTAGTCTTCGGCACCTTAAAAGTCACCGAAATCTACAAACTACAGAAACTGAGCTGTGTCTTCTGCCGAGCGAACGCTGGGAGACAGCACAATGTCCCGCCTCTCGGCCGCACTACACCGGCCCACGTTGTGCAGCTCCTTAATTGTCTCCGCCATCGAGTAACTCTCTCAGTTTACACCTGAACCGGAGTGGCACTAATAACCCAGCGGGAAGTTTTGCCACTAAAAACAGGGTCGTTGTGCTGTTTAAGGTAGAATTGCAGGGGGATGATAACCAGAATGTTGGAAAAGATAGTGGAGTCATTGTTGGGAGAGATGTTGTAAAGACGTCAGACAAAGTCAGCGAGCAAAACGTTGAGCACGTTGCGTCTCATCTTCTGAGCTGCGTCCATTTCAAAGCAGTAAGTACTGTACGAAAGGCAGATCAGCTCAGGATAGGGGACAACGACTGGAAAGGTGATAGTTTAGCCATTAGTAAGACTCGGTTGTAGGCGGGGCAGGTCTGTTGGCTCAACCTTCCAGTGTACCGTTGTTTTAGCCGTGCTACTGCATATACAATGTAGGCTGAGTCGAGGCTTTAAAGCTGGCGCTGAGGAATTAGAAAGGTATGAACTCGTTCATGGGGCTCCATTCTCGAACACCGAACAGTCTGAGGATTTAGAGGTACAAACATGTGGAGAGTTCGGAGTCTGTTGCAAATGACATCAGGTTGTGACATTCGGTGAGTTTAACATTCCTGGTATTGACTGTGAGCTTCATATTGTGAAAGTTTTTTATTATCGGTTCTGTGGCTCAACAGGAGGCGTGCGAAATGTGGTGACCTGAATCGATAGGGTTGTCTTTGCTAGGGGAACGGAAAAACGGTTCTGTTGTAGAGAACGAGATTCCTCGATGGCATGCGGTCGTTATCATCACCAGTGTATAGGTGGGAATAGGGAGCCGGTTCTTCAAACTTATATAGATGGAGGTGTGACCAAAATTGGAAAGAACATTCAGTTTAAAATGCGGCGGAAGAGTTCGGGTTTGAACGAGGTAGTCACTGGACTATTTCCCTCGGAAGGTGCGAACTCAACAGAGGAGACGGTTCCATATCATTGCAATTCAATGCAATTTAAGTTTAATCTCAATTCCCTCAAACATGTATGCCCATGAATACAGCCAGGACCAAGCTGCTCAACACAATACCAGCTGTGACACGAGGCACAAAGCACACATACTCTGTACAAAATAAAAAGATAGCAAGCATATGTGGGATATCAGTAAAATAACTTAAATGCATTGTGTACATGCGCGCACACGGACGCGCGCGCGCGCGCCACCAAGATCTGCAACAACTGAACTTGTTTTCTGCCGAGAAAACGCTGGGGGGCAGCACCGAGTCCTTTCTGTCGGCCGCGCCACACCGCCCCACGTTGTACAACTCCTTCATTTTCATCGCCATCGAGAAACTCACTCAGTTTACACCTGAACAGGAGTTGAACTAATATCCCAGCGGGAGGGTTTGCCGGTAAAAAGAGGTCGGTGTGGTGCTTAGACTAGAATTGCAGGGGGATGAAAACACGAATGCCTTAACAGACAGTGGAGTCACTGTTTGGACAGATGTTGTAAAGACCTCAGACAAATTCAGGAAACAAATGATTGAGCCTGCTGGGCCTCATGTTCTGAGCTGCGAATGTTTCAATGCAGGAAGTATTGAGGTTTATGTTACAACGAGACGCAAATCGACCAGACAGCGTGTATCTTTTACCCCCGGGGTGGAAATGTCTTACAACAGAGTTCCCGCATTAAGGAGAGAGTAGGTATGTTCCCGGAAGGTGAGTGTAGCAAGTGTTGTTTTTTCTCACAGAGATTGGTGTGTGATGGGAACGCGCTGCCAGCGCTAGTGGTGGAGGCAGATCCATAGAGGCGTTTGAGTGGGTCTTTAACGGGCACGTGGGTGTGCAGGGATTGATGGGGGACGGATATTGTGGCGGCAGAAAGGATTTAGTTTATTTGGTATATCACAAATATTTGGGCCGAAGCGTCTGTTCTGCTCTGTGATTTACGTTCTCTGCTCGGTAGAAAGGGAAGAGAGAGATTTCTATTCACCGGGTGCGAAGAGTGGGGGGAGGGGGAATGATGTGTGGAACAAGGAATTTGACGATATATCGACAGAGGGAAGGACCAATTCACGTACGGCATAGGCTATGATAAAGAAAAACACCGAAGGCACCTTCAAAGGGACACTGAAAAACCCCTTACAGTGTTTCACCCACACAACCCTCGTCGTGACACGAACACGCCCCTTATGGTGACACAGACTCACTGACAGAACCTGCACTGCAACACGAAAACCTCATCGCCGTGTGCATAACACTCTCCCTCTAATAAAACATCCACGACTCCGTCACACACCCCCTCACCTATACACTCCTCATCGCCGTGTGCATAACACTCTCCCTCTAATAAAAATCCACGACTCCGTCACACACCCCCTCGCATACTACACTCCTCATTGCCGTGTGCATAACACTCTCCCTCTAGGAAAGCATCCACGACTCCGTCACACACACCCTCACCTATACACTCCTCTTCCTGTCACTCCCCCCTCCACTACACCACTCGCGTCTTCATCACCCCTCTCTCCCTAACAATCTACCCTGTCTCTGTGACACCATCCTTCCCCTGCACACTTACCCGTCTTCGTTATCCTCTACCTTCACTACGCCCCTCCCCGTCTCCCTGACTCGCTGCATCACTTCACCCCACCCAGTGTTCGTCAACCAATCCTTCTCCTACACTGCCCCCTGTCTCTGTCACATCTTACCAACACTGCACTCATCCCGTTATTATAAGTCCTCCCTCCCTTACAGGCTACCCCCATCACCGTCACTCATTCCCTCCCCGACACACTTCCCTTCTCCTTTATCCCCTACCTTCCTTGCGCCCCTCCCTGTCCCCATTATCTGATTAACCCCCTAACATTATCCTCATCTCCGTCGCCACCCCATTCGCCTCCCTTATAAGAAAATTAAAACGTGTGGTGATACACCTCCCCCTTCCACCGGATATCTATCACCAGGTTCTGAACATCTCCACAACTCAGCATGCACAGGCCGGTCGTGTGTTTCCAGACCTGCATCAGTGACTGCAGTCTAACCACCGTTTCCGTGGCCTCCCCTCTCTTCCTCTCCCTCTTCCCTCAGCACTCCATCCGGTCACAGACACACAAACACACACACACACACACACACACACACACACACACACACACACACACACACACACACACACACACACACACACGCACACACACACACACACACCTTCTCAGAGAGACACACACAATTCCAGACTACTGGAACGCCGACGTGCTGGGTATTGATGAGTGGGGAGACCGGGAGAGGGAGGGAACTGAACATTTTTTTTTTCTGACTCCAGTACAGTGTGCTGCTACGCTGCGGGAGGTGCTTCTCATATCTGACCCTGGGAGAGTGATGGGATAATACGTCGGGAGCTTTACGATTGTCTGACCCCGGGACTGTGTGATGGGACGGTGTGGAGTGAGAATCACTCTGTGTCTGATCACAGGAGTGTGTCATGGGACGGTGTGGAGGGATCTTCAATTTGTGTCTGACTCCGAGAGTGTGTGATAGGACGGTGTGGAGTAAGAGTCATTCTGTGTCTGATCCCAGGAGTGTGTGATGGGACGGTGTGGAGGGGTCTTCAATTTGTGTCTGACTCCGGGAGTGTGTGATGGGACGGTCTCTAAGGAGATTCACTCTGTGTCTGACCCCGGGAGTGTGTGGTGGGACGTTGTGGAGTGAGATTCACTCTGTGTCTGATCCCAGGAGTGTGTGATGGGACGGTGTGGAGGGATCATAAACTTGTGTCTGACTCTGGGAGTGTGTGATGGGACGGTGTGGAGTGAGATTCACTCTGTGTCTGATCCCAGGAGTGAGTGATGGGACGGTGTGGAGGGGTCTTCAATTTGTGTCTGACTCCGGGAGTGTGTGATGGGATGGCGTGGAGGGAGATTCACTCTGTGTCTGACCCCGGGAGTGTGTGATGGGACGGTGTCTAAGGAGATTCACTCTGTGTCTGACCCCGGGAGTGTGTGATGGGACGTTGTGGAGTGAGATTCACTCTGTGTCTGATCCCAGGAGTGTGTGATGGGACGGTGTGGAGGGATCTTCAACTTGTGTCTGACTCCGGGAGTGTGTGATGGGACGGTGTGGAGTGAGATTCACTCTGTGTCTGATCCCAGGAGTGTGTGATGGGACGGTGTGGAGGGGTCTTCAATTTGTGTCTGACTCCGGGAGTGTGTGATGGGACGGTGTAGAGGGAGATTCACTCTGTGTCTGACCCCGGGAGTGTGTGATGGGACGGTGTCTAAGGAGATTCACTCTGTGTCTGACCCCGGGAGTGTGTGATGGGACGGTGTGGAGGGAGATTCACTCTGTGTCTGACCCCGGCATTGTGTGATGGCTTGTTGCGTGGGTAGTGTCACTCAGTGTATGACTGGAGGAATGTGTGATGGGATAATGTGGAAGGAGTCTCGCTCTGTCTCTGACTGCTAGATATGGGTCAGTGGATTTCGGCGTTTAAGCTGAGTCCAGCTGAGATAAGAGAGACAGGGAGCAAAAAAATGGTAACACACGTTCTGCTCCAACGGCTGAATACCCTTTCTGTGACGTCGACTCTCCTCCCATCCTCCCTCTCCCCTCAGCACACCATTCCGTCTCTATAATTCTTAAGTAGGTGAGTGACCAGGCGGAGGTACTAATAACATCGGTATGAACAGTCCTGCAAAGTGCGGTCGGGGATTTGGAAATTCTGTTCAAGTACTGGATCATATTGTTTAGCACGCGTGTCAGTTGCTGTAGGTGTGAGGGCTTAACATTTGGAACCGTGGGGGTGGGGTAGTGGGTGGGTGGGAGGCAAAGGGAATGGTTTGAACTCCCAGGGTTGGACACAACGCTCATACACGCTCTATTTGTGTGTGTGTGTGTGTGTGTGTGTGTGTGTGTGTGTGTGTGTGTGTGTGTGTGTGTGTGTGTGTGTGTGTGTGTGTACATATATGTCGGTATGCACCGCTGTGAAACTGACGACAACACAGATTGAGGCCCTGCGTCCTCTGAACGCCTCTGAAACCTGCAGTGAACCGCAACGTAGCTTGTCTTCTGCCAAGCGAACACTGGGTGGCAGCACAGACTCCTCCCTGGATGCCACGCCACACCGCCCCCACGGTAGATCAGTGAATTGACAAAAACAAAGAACTATTTTTCCACAGGCGAAACGGGCAGTGAACGACCCGCAAGGAGAGACAGATCAGATGCTAGCACCTGGATAATCTGTGTTTAAACAATGACGCTCATTATCACGGGTATCTGCTGGAGGATTCATGGTGACTTTAATACAGGTCGCAACAACAAACCTCAGAGAATAAATATGGCCACTGTAACAGGGTCACATTCCCAACATTTCCCAGAAACACACTTCACCGTGATACCAACACCCAGCTACGTGATACCGTCACTGCGGCATTGACTAGCGTTATCAGACATAACCTCCAACAACGCATCCCTCAACATGATACCGACAACTCCCGCAAACGGATACGCACATGCACCCTACAGTAACAACGATTCACTGTAACACCGACACGCCCCTCACTGTGACGTCGTCACATCTATCACTCTGACACAGACACGACGTCTCTTTGAATCCGGCATCCCTGATGATTCACCTCCACCCACCCTGCCGGAACAACGACATATCAGTCGGCTTCACAAAGATATATCCTTCACACCGACAATCCCCTCAGAGCTTCACCCACCAACTCCTCACCGTAACAACGGCACTCACCTTACTGTGACACCGACACACCCACCGTGACCACAGCAGGTCCTTCGCCGTGACAGAGTCACACCCCTCACCCTGACAACATCATTTTCCCACTGTAACATTAATACACCGCACACAATGATACAGACACTCCTCTCACTGTAAAACGGTAGAAACCGCGCACAGTGAACCCGACATATCTCTCACCGTTACATAGACATACACCGCGATGTTATCCAGCTCACCTCTCACGTGGACCCAGAACACCTATCACAGTGACAGTTACACGTCCCTCACTGAAACACCGACGTGAAACTCATTGTGACACGGAATCAACCATCACCGTGATACTCATGCAGCCCACACAGTGACATCATCTAAAACGTCGCTGGGACACTGGTATACCCCTCAGCGTGACACAGACGCGTACCTAAAGGTGGCGCCGACGCCCTTCTCTGTTACACTCTTCACCGTGACACTGACATACTAATCTATGACGCGATCAGTAGCGTGACGGTGGCACACTGTAAACTCTCAACATCCTGCATCATCTCTCTCACTATCACATATTCGTCAGTCTAAGATTACCCCCACCGAAACTACCAGCTCCTTTGGGAAAAGAATCACGCGAGATGAACAGGACCCAGCACCAATTTCAACTGCAGGTAGACCAGTTAAACCCATCCCTTTAATACAAAAATTCCCACCTAGATCTCCCGAGCGAGCACGTCTCAAGAATCTTTCTGCGCTCAACACTGAACAATCTGTTCTTAAAGGAATGCACAGCGATCTCCGTCACCAGTTCATGGAGGTAGAAACGTCCAGGACATTTTGCAGTGGGAGGGAGACCAGCCAGACGACCAATGACAAAGCTAGAAAACGGGAAGAGGTCGTGACAACAGACTACAGGGAGTTAGGAAGGAAGTTGACAAGCAGGACCGCAAAGGTAGTGATCTCGGGATTACTGCCGGTGGCACGTGACAGTGAGTGTAGGGATAGAGTGAAGTGGAAGATAAATGCGTGGCTAAGGGATTGGAGCAGGAAACAGAGATTCTGATTTAGAAACATAGACACCAGACAACACAATACAGGCACTTCGGCCCACAACGTTGTGACGAACAAGTCCCTATCTTAGAAATAATTAGACTTACCTATAGCCCTCTATTTTACTAAGTTCCATGTACCTATCTAAAAGTTCCTTAAAGGCCGCTATCTTGTCCGCCTCTACAACCGTTGTCGGCAGCTCATTCCACGCACTTACCACTCTCTGCTTAAAAAACTTAACTACTCCCCATCACCTTAAATATGTGTCCTCTTGTGGCAACCATTTCAGCCCTGGGAAACAGACTCTGACTATCCACACGATCAATGCCTCTCATCATCTTATACACCTCTATCAGGTCACCTCTCATCCTCCGTCGCTCCAAGGAGCAAAGTCCGAGTTCACTCAACCTGTTTTCATAAGGCATGCTCCCCAATCCAGGCAACATCTTTGTAAATCTCCTCTGCACCCTTTCGATAGATTCCACGTCTTTCCTATAGTGAGGCGACAGAACTGAGCACAGTACTCCAAGTGGGGTCTGACCAGGGTGCTATACAGCTGGAACATCACCTCTCGGCTCCTAAATTCAAATCCACGATTGATGAAGACTAATACACCTTATGACTTCTTAACCACGGAGCCAACCTCCGCAGCTGTGTTGAGCGTCCTATGGACTCAGACACCAAGATCCCTCTGATTCTCCACACTGCCAAGATTCTTACCATTAATACTATATTCCGCCATCAGATTTCTCCTACCAAAATGAACCACTTTACAACTATCTGAGTTGAACATCATCTGCCACTTCTCAGCACAGCGCTGCATCCCATCAATGTCCCGCTGTAAACACTGACAGCCCTCTACACTATCCTCAACACCTCCAACCTCTGCGTCACTAGCAAACTTACTAACCCATCCCGCCACTTCCTCGTCCAGGTCATTGATAAAAGTCACGAAGAGTAAGGTTCCCAGAGCAGATCCCTGAGGCACTCCACTAGTCTCCGACCTCCATGCAGAATGTGACTTCGTCTACAAGCACTCTTTGCCTTCTGTGGGCAAGCCAGTTCTGGATCCGCAAAGCAATTTCCCTTTGGATCCCATGCTTCCTTACTTTCTCAATAAGCCTTGCGTGGGGTACCATGTCACATGATTTACTGAAATCCATATACATGATATCTACTAATCTTCCTTCATCAATGTGTTTAATCCATTCTCAAAAAAAAAAAATTCAATCAGGCTCGGAAGGCAGGACCTGCCCTTGACAAAGCCATACGGACTATTGTTTATCGTGTTATACCTTTCCAAATATTCATAAATCCTGCCTCTCAGGATCTTCTCCATCACCAAGCACTGAAGTAAGACTCACTGATCTATAATTTCCTGGGCTCTCTCAACTCCCTTTCTTGAATAAAGGAATACTATCCACCATCCGAAACTTCTCCCGTCACCACTGGTGATGCAAAGATTATCGATAAAGGCTCCGCAATCTCCTCGCTCGCCTCCCATAGTAGCCTGGGGTTCATCTCATCCGGTCCCAGCGACTTATCCAACCTGAGTACCTCTGCTGTCGACCCCGTTTCCATACACACTTTCGCTCTATGACTCTATCGCTGATCAACAGTGTCACGCCCACATCTCTTTCGCCTCCCTCCCTGTCCTTTCTGAACCATCTAAATCCCGGCACTTGAAGTAACCGTTCCTGACCCTGAGCTGTCCAAGTCTCTGTAAGGCCACCACATCGTAGCTCCAAATAATGATCTACGCTGTAAGCTCATCCGCTTTGTTCACAATACCACTTGCGTTAAAGTAGACAAATCTCAAAACGTCGGTCTGCGTGCGTGCCTCTCTAACAGTTGCCTATCCTCCCTCACACACTGTCTGCAAGCTTCCTCTATTTTTGAGCCAACCGCCTCTTCCTCAGTCTTTTCGGTTCTGTTCCCAACCCCCAACAATTCTAGTATAAACTCTCCCCAGTAGACTGAGCAAACCTCCCCGCCAGGATATTGGTGCCCCTGGGATTTGAGTGCAACCCGTCCATCTTCTGCAGATCACACCAGCCCCAAAAGAGGTCCCAGTGATCCAGGCTACTGTGGGAGGCGAGGGAGCAGATTGCCGAGCCTCTGGCGATGATCTTTGCATCATCGGTCGGGACGGGAGAGGTTCCTGGTGGTTGCAAATGTTGCTATTTTATTCAGGAAAGGGTGTACAGATAGCCCAGGAAATTATAGACAAGTGAGTCTTACCTCAGTGCTTGGTAAGTTGATGGAGAAGATCCTGAGAGGCTGAATTTATGAACATTTGGAGAGTTATAATAAGATGAGGAGTAGTCAGCATGGCTTTGTCAAGGACAGGTCATGCTCTAGGAGTCTGACAGAATTTTTTTTTGTTTTCTGAGGATGTGACTAAACACATTGATGAAGGAAGAGCAGTGAATGTAGTGTACATGGATTTCAGCAAGGCATTTGATAAGGTACCCCATGCAAGGCTTATTAAGAAAGTAAGGAGGCAGAGGATCCAAGTGGACATTGCTTTCTGGATACAGAACTGGATTGCCCACATCAGGCAAAGAGGGTTTGGAAAAGGGGCATATTCTGCATAGAGGTCCGTCACCAGTGGGGTGTCTCAGTGATCTGTTCTGGGATCCTTACTCTTTTTGATTTTTCATAAATAACTTGAATGAGGAAGTGGAGGGATAGCTTAGTAAATTTACTGATCACGCAGAGGTTGGAGGTGCTGTAGATAGTATGGAGGGCTGTCCGAGGTTACAGCGGACCATTGATAAGATGCAAAACAGGGCTTAGAAGTGGCTGATGGCGTTCAACCCAGATAACTGTGAAGTGGTTCATTTTGGTCGGTCAAATACGATGGCAGAATATAGTATTAATGGTAAGTCTCTTGGCAGTGTCGGAGGATCAGATGGATGTTGGTGTCCGATTCCATAGGATGCTCAAAGCAGTTGCGCAGGTTGACTCTGCGGTTATGAAGTCATACGGTGTATTAGCCTTTATCAATCGTGAATTGAATTTATGAGCCGAGACGTGATGTCGCAGCTATCTCGGACCCCGGTCAGACCCCACTTGGAGTACTGTGGTCAGTTCCGGTCGCCACACTACAGGAAGGATGTGGGAGCCAAATAAAGGGTGCAGAAGTGATTTACAAGGATGATGCCTGGATTGAGGAGCAAGCGTTATGATAATAGGATGCGCGAACTCGGCCTTTTCTCGTTGGAGTGACGGGGCATGAGAGGTGACCTCATACAGGTGAATAAGATTATGCGAGGCATTGATCTTGCGGATAGTCAGAGCTTTTTTCCCCAGGGTTGAAATGGTTGCCACCAGACGACACAGGTTTATGGTGCTGGGTAATAGGTTCAGATGAGATGTCAAGGGTAAATGTTTATACGCAGAGGGTTTTGAGTCCGTGGAATGGGCTGCCGGCAACGGTGGTCGGGGCGATACGATAGGGTCTATTAAGAGGCTTAGATTGGTGCAGGGAGCTCAGTAAAACAGAGGGCTATAGGTAAACCTAGTAATTGCTAAAGCAGGGACATGTTCGGCACAACTTTGTGGGGGAGTGGCCTGTATAGTGTTGTAGGTTTTCTATGTATCTTAATGCAGATCTGTCAATTAAACCAAGGCTCAAAAGTGTGAATTTTTGACCAGCAGAAGAGGTGAGACGACATCACCTTTTTTAACCAGCTCTGTGTCACAGGGCACAGAGAGAGTAACCGTCACTCGTTGATTCACATCGGGAGTGTGTGAAGAGAAGGTACGGAGGGAGATTCACTCTGTGTTTGACCGGGGGAGTCTGCGACGGGTCAGCGTGGAGGGGGGGGGGGGTCTCTCCCACTGTGACAACTGGAGTCCGAGTCGGGGCAGTACAGATTCAATCTATGTCTCACTCCGGGAATGTCTGATGGGACGGAATGGAAAGGGCGTCACTATGTGTCTGATTGCCGGAGCGTGTGATGGGAGATATCCCAGAGACAATCACACTCTGTCTGACCTCTGAAGTGTGTTTCTAGATCGTGTAGAGACAGGGAGTGTGTGATGCGACGGTGTGGAGGAAGATTCACTCTGTGTATGACCCCGGGAGTGTGTGATGGGACGGTGTGGAGGGCGATTCACTCTGTGTCTGAACCCGGGAGTGTGTGATGGGTCTGTGTGGAGAGAGATTCACTCTATGTCGGACCCCGGGAGTGTGTGATGAGACGGTGTGGAGGGAGATTCACTCTGTGTCTGAACACGGGAGTGTGTGATGGGACGGTGTGGAGGGAGATTCACTCTGTGTCTGACCCCGGGAGTTTGTGATGGGTCGGTGTGGAGGGAGATTCACTCTGTGTCGGACCCCGGGAGTGTGTGATAGGACGGTGTGGAGGGAGATTCACTCTGTGTCCGAACCCGTAGTGTGGGATGGGACGGTGTGGAGGGAGATTCACTCTGTGCCAGACACCGGCAGTGTGTAAGGGGACGGTGTGGAGGGAGATTCATTCTGTGTCTGACACCGGGAATGTGTGAGGGGAGGGAGTGGAGCGAGATTCACTCTGTACCAGACACCGGCAGTGTGTGCGGGGACGCTGTGGAGTGAGATTCACTCTGTGTCTGACACCGGCAGTGTGTGAGGGGACGGTGTGGAGGGAGATTCACTCTGTGTCTGATCCCGGGACTGTGTGAGTGGAAGGAGTGGAGGGAGATTCACTCTGTGTCTGACACCGGGAATGTGTGAGGGGACGGAGTGGAGGGAGATTCACTCTGTACCAGACCCCGGCAGTGTGTGAGGGGACGGTGTGGAGGGAGATTCACTCTGTGTCTGACCCCGGGAGTTTGTGATGGGTCGGTGTGGAGGGAGATTCACTCTGTGTCGGACCCCGGGAGTGTGTGATAGGACGGTGTGGAGGGAGATTCACTCTGTGTCCGAACCCGTAGTGTGGGATGGGACGGTGTGGAGGGAGATTCACTCTGTGCCAGACACCGGCAGTGTGTAAGGGGACGGTGTGGAGGGAGATTCATTCTGTGTCTGACACCGGGAATGTGTGACGGGACGGAGTGGAGGGAGATTCACTCTGTACCAGACACCGGCAGTGTGTGCGGGGACGCTGTGGAGGGAGATTCACTCTGTGTCTGACACCGGGAATGTGTGAGGGGACGGAGTGGAGGGAGATTCACTCTGTACCAGACACCGGCAGTGTGTGAGGGGACGGTGTGGAGGGAGATTCACTCTGTGTCTGACAGCGGGAATGTGTGAGGGGACGGAGTGGAGGGAGATTCCCTCTGTGTCTGACACCGGGAAAGTGTGAGGGAGGGGAAGGAGTGGAGGGACATTCACTCTGTGTCTGATCCCGGGACTGATTGAGGGGACGGAGTGGAGGGTGATTCACTCTGTACCAGACACCGGCAGTGTGTGAGGGGACGGTGTGGAGGGAGATTCACTCTGTGTCTGACACCGGGAATGTGTGAGGGGACGGAGTGGAGGGAGATTCACTCTGTACCAGACACCGGCAGTGTGTAACGGGACTGTTTGGAGGGAGATTCACTCTGTGTCTGATCCCGGGACTGTGTGAGGGGAAGGAGTGGAGGGAGATTCACTCTGTGTCTGACACCGGGAATGTGTGAGGGGACGGACTGGAGGGAGATTCACTCTGTACCAGACACCGGCAGTGTGTGAGGGGACGGTGTGGAGGGAGATTCACTCTGTGTCTGACAGCGGGAATGTGTGAGGGGACGGAGTGGAGGGAGATTCCCTCTGTGTCTGACACCGGGAATGTGTGAGGGAGGGGAAGGAGTGGAGGGAGATTCACTCTGTGTCTGATCCCGTGACTGAGTGAGGGGACGGAGTGGAGGGTGATTCACTCTGTACCAGACACCGGCAGTGTGTGAGGGGACGGAGTGGAGGGAGATTCCCTCTGTGTCTGACACCGGGAATGTGTGAGGGAGGGGAAGGAGTGGAGGGAGATTCACTCTGTACCAGACACCGGCAGTGTGTGAGGGGACGGTGTGGAGGGAGATTCACTCTGTGTCTGACACCGGGAATGTGTGAGGGGACAGAGTGGAGGGAGATTCACTCTGTACCAGACACCGGCAGTGTGTGACGGGACTGTTTGGAGGGAGATTCACTCTGTGTCTGATCCCGGGACTGTGTGAGGGGAAGGAGTGGAGGGAGATTCACTCTGTGCCTGACACCGAGAATGTGTGAGGGGACGGACTGGAGGGAGATTCACTCTGTGTCTGACCCCGGGAGTGTGTGATGGGACGGTGTGGAGGGAGAATCACTCTGTGTCTGACCCCAGAAGTGTGTGATGGGACGGTGCGGTGGGACGGCACAACATTGTGGGCGGAAGAGCCTGTAATGTGCTGTAACTTTTTCTTTTTTATTTTCCATACCGTCCCATCACACACTCCCGGGGTCAGACACAGAGTGAATCTCCCTCCACACCGTCCAATCACACACTCCCGGGGTCAGACACAGAGTGAATCTCCCTCCACACCGTCCAATCACACACTCCCGGGGTCAGACACAGAGTGAATCTCCCTCCACACCGTCCAATCACACACTCCCGGGGTCAGACACAGAGTGAATCTCCATCCACACCGTCCCATTACACACTCCCGGGGTCAGACACAGAGTGAATCTCCCTCCGCACCGTCCCATTACACACTCCCGGGGTCAGACACAGAGTGAAGCTCCCTCCACACCGTCCCATCATACACCCCCGGGGTCAGGCACGGAGTGAATCTCCCTCCACACCGTCCCATCACACACTCCCGGGGTCAGACACAGAGTGAATCTCCATCCACACCGTCCCATTACACACTCCCGGGGTCAGACACAGATTGAAACTCCTTCCACACCGTCTATCACACACTCCTGGGGTCAGACACAGATTGAAACTCCCTCCACACCATCCAGTCACAAGGTCTCAAGGTCGGACAGAGGGTAAAGCTCCCTCCACACCGTTGGTGTTATTTCTGCTCACTTCCACCGGATATCGATCTCAGTTTCTCTACGTCTCTGCGAGTACAGGTCAGTCGTTTGGTTTCTCAACGCTTCCAGCCGTGACTGCAAAGTCACACCCCTCCACAGCCCGAGCTGCCCTCCCCCTCTCTCCACTGTTCTACCTCTGGTCTCACACACGTATTATCTCTGAGAGAGAGACATAAGTGAAAAACTGGTGATTGGTGAGAGGGAGAGAAAAGGGAGATTCGTTCTGTTTCTGAAACCGTTACTGTGTTATCGGATTGTGAGGCGGCAGATTAACTTTGTGTCTGACCACGGGACCGTGTGATTAGACGGTGTGGAGGGAGCTTCATTCTGCGTCTGATCCCGGGTGTGTGTGATGGGGCGGTGTGGACGGGAGCTTAATGCTGTGTTTGATCCGGGTAGAGGGTGGTGGAACAGTGCCGAGGAAATCTTCACTCCGTGTCTGACACCGCAAGTGTGTGATGGAATGGTGTGGAGGGAGATTCACTCTGTGTCTGATATGGGATGTGTGTGACGGGACGGTGTGAAGGGTATTTCACTCAGAGTTTGGCCCCGGGAGTATGTGATGGGAGTTTTACTCTGTGCTTAACCCCTGGTGTGTGAGATGGGACGGTGTGGAAGCAACTTTATTCTGTGTCTAAAGCTGTTTGTTCGAGCTAGGACTGTGCTTTGGGATCTTGACTCTGTCTGATCCCGGAATGTGTTTTGGAAAAAGTGTTTTGGGATCTTTTCTTTATGTTTGACAACAGGATTATTTGACGGGGCAGTGCAGAGGGAGCTTCACTCTGTCTCCAACCCAGCGAGTCTGTGAAATCGGACGGGAGGAGTATATCTTCACTTTTGAACTGAAGCCGTGAAAGTGTGATGGGCCGGAGGGAAAGATTCCCTTATCCCTGTCTGACTACAGGCGGAATTAATGGACGCTGTTCAGAGAGATTCATTGTTCATTGGTCCTATTTTCCAGAGCAGACGATGGGCCGAAGCAGCATTGTACTAACTCAGCTTCAAAGCGTCTTGAAATAAGTTCAAAAGAGGAAGAGGTATGTGTGAACTACAACAGACTGAAGCTCCCTCCACTCCATCCCTTTTCATAATTCGGCGATCAGACCCATAGAGAAGATCACTCCATACCATCCCATCACGTAATCCCGGGGCCAGTCACACTGCGAAGCTCCCTCCACACAGTTCCATCACACATTCCAGGGATCAGACACAGAGTGAAGCTCCTTTCATACCGTCCGATCACACACTCCCGGGATCAGAATCATGTTGAAGCTCCCCCCTCACCGTCTCATCACACTTCCTAAGGTTGGACACATACTGAGGCTCCCTCCACACAGTCATCCTGGCGTCAGACACAGAGTGAAGCACCCTCCACACCGTCCCATCACACACTCCCTGTGTCTGTCACACTGAGAAGCTCCCTCCACACGGTTCCACGACACAATCCCGAGGTCAGACACAAGGTGAATCTCCTCCACACAGTCCCATCACACACTCCCGAGGTCAGACACAGAGCGAATCTACCTCCACACCGTCCCATCACACATTCCCGAGGTCAGACAGAGAGTGAATCTCCCTCCACACCGTCCTATGACACACCTCCGGGGTCAGACACATGGTGAATCTCCCTCCGTCCGTCTCATCACACACTCCCGGTGCCACACACATGGTGAATCTCCCTCCACACCGTCCCATCACACACTCCCGGGATCAGACACTGAGTGAATCTCCCTCTACCCCGTCCCATCACACACTCCCGGGGTCACACACATGGTGAATCTCCCTCCACACAGTCCCATCACACACTCCCGGGGTGAGACACAGAGTGAATCTCCCTCCACACAGTCCGATCACACACTCCCGGGTCAGACACAGAGTGTATCTCCCTTCCACACCGTCCATCACACACTCCCGGGGTCACACACATGGTGAATCTCCCTCCACACAGTCCCATCACACACTCCCGAGGTCAGACACAGAGCGAATCTACCTCCACACCGTCCCATCACACATTCCCGAGGTCAGACAGAGAGTGAATCTCCCTCCACACCGTCCTATGACACACCTCCGGGGTCAGACACATGGTGAATCTCCCTCCGTCCGTCTCATCACACACTCCCGGTGCCACACACATGGTGAATCTCCCTCCACACCGTCCCATCACACACTCCGGGGTCAGACACAGAGTGAATCTCCCTCCACACCGTCCCATCACACACTCCCGGGGTCAGACACAGAGTGAATCTCCCTCCACACCGTCCCATCACACACTCCCGGGATCAGACACTGAGTGAATCTCCCTCCACAACGTCCCATCACACACTCCCGGGGTCAGACACAGAGTGAATCTCCCTCCACACCGTCCTATCACACACTCCCGGGATCAGACACTGAGTGAATCTCCCTCTACCCCGTCCCATCACACACTCCCGGGGTCACACACATGGTGAATCTCCCTCCACACAGTCCCATCACACACTCCCGGGGTCAGACACAGAGTGAATCTCCCTCCACACCGTCCCATCACACGCTCCCGCGGTCAGACACAGAATGAATCTCCCTCCGCACCGTCCCATCACACACTCCCTGGGACAGACATAGAGTGAATCTCCCTCCACACCGTCCCATCACCCACTCCCGGGTTCAGACCCAGAGTGAATCTCCCTCAACACCGTCCCATGACACACCTCCGGGGTCGGAAACATGGAGAATCTACCTCCGCACCGTCCCATGACACACTCCCGGGGTCCCACACATGGTGAATCTCCCTCCACACCGTCACATCACACACTCCCGGGTCAGACACAGGGTGAGTCTCCACCACACAGTCCCATCACACACTCCCGTGGTGAGACAAATGGAGAATCTCCCTCCACACCGTCCGATGACACAACTCCGGGGTCAGACACAGAGGTGAATCTCCATCCACACCGTCCAATCACACACTCCCGGGGTCAGACACAGAGTAAATCTGCCTCCACACCGTCCCATCACACACTCCCGGGGTCAGACACAGAGTGAGGCTCCCTTCACACCGTCCGATGACACAACTCCGGGGGTCAGTCACAGAGTGAATCTCCATCCACACCGTCCAATCACACACTCCCGGGGTCAGACACAGAGTGAATCTCCCTCCACACCGTCCCATCACACACTCCCGGGGTCAGACACAGAGTGAATCTCCCTCCACAACCGTCCAATCACACAATCCCGGGGTCAGGCACAGAGTGAATCTCCCTCCACACCGTCTCATCAAACACTCCGGGGTCACACACAGAGTGAATCCCCCTCCACACCGTCCATCACACACTCTCCGTGTTCAGACACAGAGTGAATCTCCCTCCGCACCGTCCCATCACACACTCCCCGGGGTCAGACACAGAGTGAATCTCCCTCCACACCGTCCATCACACACCCCCGGGGTCAGACACAGAGTGTATCTCTCACCACACCGTCCCATCACACACTCCCGGGGGTCTGACACAGAGTGAATCTCCCTCCACACCGTCCAATCACACACTCCCGGGGTCAGACACATGGTGAATCTCCCTCCACACCGTCCTATCACACACTCCCGGGGTGAGACACATGGTGAATCTCCCTCCACACCGTCCCATCACACACTCCCGGGGTCAGACACAGAGTGAATCTCCCTCCACACCGTCCTATCACACACTCCCGGGGTCAGACACATGGTGAATCTCCCTCCACAACCGTCCCATCACACACTCCCGGGGTCAGACACAGAGTGAATCTCCCTCCACACCGTCCTATCACACACTCCCGGGGTCAGACACAGAGTGAATCTCCCTCCACACCGTCCTATCACACACTCCCGGGGTCAGACACAGAGTGAATCTCCCTCCACACTGTCCCATCACACAATCCCGGGGTCAGACACAGAGTGAATCTCCCTCCACACCGTCCCATCACACACTCCCGGGGTCAGACAGAGAGTGAATCTCCCTCCACACCGTCCTATCACACACTCCCGGGGTCAGACACAGAGTGAATCTCCCTCCACACCGTCCTATCACACACTCCCGCCGGGTCAGACACAGAGTGAATCTCCCTCCACACTGTCCTATCACACAATCCCGGGGTCAGACACAGTGTGAATCTCCCTCCACACCGTCCCATCACACACTCCCGGGGTCAGACACAGAGTGAATCCTCCCTCTAGACCGTCCCATCACACACTCCCGGGGTCAGACACAGAGTGAATCTCCCTCCACACCGTCCCATATCACACTCCCGGGGTCAGACAGAGAGTGAATCTCCCTCACACCGTCCTATCACACACTCCCGGGGTCAGACACAGAGTGAATCTCCCTCCACACCGTCCTATCACACACTCCCGGGGTCAGACACAGAGTGAATCTCCCTCCACACCGTCCCATCACACACTCCGGGGTCAGACACAGAGTGAATCTCCCTCTAGACCGTCCCATGATACAACTCCGGGTCAGACACATGGTGAATCTCCCTCCACACCGTCCCATCACACACTCCCGGGGTCAGACACAGAGTGAATCTCCCTCCACACCGTCCTATCACACACTCCCCGGGGTCAGACACATGGTGAATCTCCCTCCACACCGTCCCATCACACACTCCCGGGGTCAGACACAGAGTGAATCTCCCTCCCACACCATCCTATCACACACTCCCGGGGTCAGACACAGAGTGAATCTCCCTCCACACCGTCCTATCACACACTCCCGGGGTCAGACACAGAGTGAATCTCCCTCCACACTGGTCCCATCACACAATCCCGGGGTCAGACACAGAGTGAATCTCCCTCCACACCGTCCCATCACACACTCCCGGGGTCAGACAGAGAGTGAATCTCCCTCCACACCGTCTATCACACACTCCCGGGGTCAGACACAGAGTGAATCTCCCTCCACACCGTCCTATCACACACTCCCCGGGGTCAGACACAGAGTGAATCTCCCTCCACACTGTCCCTATCACACAATCCCGTGGTCAGACACAGAGTGAATCTCCCTCCACACCGTCCCATCACACACTCCCCGGGGTCAGACACAGAGTGAATCTCCCTCTAGACCGTCCCATCACACACTCCCGGGGTCAGACACAGAGTGAATCTCCCTCCACACCGTCCCATATCACACTCCCGGGGTCAGACAGAGAGTGAATCGCCCTCCACACCGTCCTATCACACACTCCCGGGGTCAGACACAGAGTGAATCTCCCTCCACACCGTCCTATCACACACTCCCGGCGTCAGACACAGAGTGAATCTCCCTCCACACTGTCCTATCACAACAATCCCGGGGTCAGACACAGAGTGAATCTCCCTCCACACCGTCCCATCACACCACTCCCGGGGTCAGACACAGAGTGAATCTCCCTCTAGACCGTCCCATGATACAACTCCGGGGTCAGACTCATGGTGAATCTCCTTGCACGCCTTTTTGTTATTTCTTCTCATTTATCGATCTCTCGGTTGTCAGCTTCTCTACGTCTCTGCGAAAAAAGGCCCGTCGTCTGATTTATTACCTCGTCCTCCCAGTGACTGCAAACTGAACAACCCTCCGCAGCACTCTCTCTCTTCCACAGTTCTACATCTGGTCTCAAATACACATATTATCTCTGAGACAGACAGACTGTTGGAGACTACAGGAACGATGAATGCTGGTGATTGGTGAGAGGGGAGAGAGGGGAGTGAACAGGGAAATTCGCTCTCTTTCTGCATCCGTTGCAGTGTTATCGGACTGTGAGGCGGCAGATAGACTCTGTGTCTGACCCGTGCTGTGTGTGATGGGAGGGTGTGGAGGGAGATTCACTCTGTGACTGACCCCGAGAGTGTGTGATGTGACGGTATGGAGGGAGATTCACACTGTGTCTGACCCCGGGAGTGGTGTGATGGGACGGTGTGGAGGGAGATTCAATCTGTGTCTGACCCCAAGAGTGTGATGGGAGGGTGTTGGAGGGAGATTCACTCTGTGACTGACCCCGAGAGTGTGTGATTGGAAATTATGGAGGAGATTCACTCTGTGACTGACCCCGAGAGTGTGTGATGTGACGGTATGGAGGGAGATTCACACTGTGTCTGACCCGGGAGTGGTGTGATGGGACGGTGTGGAGGGAGATTCAATCTGTGTCTGACCCAAGAGTGTGTGATGGGATGGTATGGAGGAGATACACTCTGTGTCTTACCCGCAGAGTGTGTGATGGGGACGGTTGGAGGGAGATTCACTCTGTGTCTGAACCCAGGGGTGTGTGATGGGACGGTGTGCAGGGAGATTCACTCTGTGTCTGACCCCGGAGTGTGTGATGGGAGGTTCACTCTGTGTCTGACCCCGGGAGTGTGTGATGGGAGGGTGTGGAGGGAGATGCACTCTGTATCTGACCCCGGGAGTGTGTGATGGGACAGGGTGGAGAGGAGCTTCACTCTTTGTTTGACCGTGGGGCTCTGTAATGGGACTGAGTAGAGGGAGCTTCACTCTGTGTCTGACCCCGGGGTGTGAGATTGGACTGCGGAGAGAGCTTCACTCGAGCTCAATCCGGGGGGTCATATAATGGGATGGTGTGGAGGGAGCTACACTTTGTGGTCTGACCTCGTGAGTTTCAGATCGGACGGTGAGGAAGCAACTTTACTCTGTGCCTAACGCTGTTTGTCTGTGCTGGGACTGTGCTTTGCGATCTGGACTCCATGTCTGATCCCGGGAATGTGTTTTAGGTGAGTGTTTCGCGATTTTCTCTTTATGTCTGTCAACTGGACGATTTGATGGGAGAGAGCAGAGGGAGCATCACTCTGTCCCCTAATCCGTCGAGTCTCTGTGATCGGGCGGTTCGGAGGGATCTTCTCTTTACAGTTGACGCCGGGAATACGTGATGGCCCATTCTGAAAGGATCCCCATTCTGTGTCTGACTAGCGGCGGATGCAATGGACGGTTTTGCAGAGAGATTCACTGTAAATTGGTCCTATTTTCCAGAAAAGACGATGGGGACGAGGCATCACTGTTCTAACTCTCTTTTCAAGCTTCTTGAAATACATTTAAAAGAGGAAGAGGTATGTGTGAGCCACCACAGAAGATACATACACACTAGACTGAAGCTCCCTCCAACCCATCCCTTCACACACTCCCGAGGTCAGACACAGAGTGAAGCTCCCTGCAAACCGTCCTCTCACACACTCCCGGGGTCAGACACATGGTGAATCTCCCTCCACACCGTCCCATCACACACTCCCCGGGGTCAGACACAGAGTGAATCTCCCTCCACACTGTCCCATCAACACAATCCCGGGGTCAGACACAGAGTGAATCTCCCTCCACACACCGTCCCATCACACACTCCCGGGGTCAGACAGAGAGTGAATCTCCCTCCACACCGTCCTATCACACACTCCCGGGGTCAGACACAGAGTGAATCTCCCTCCACACCGTCCTATCACACACTCCCGGGGTCAGACACAGAGTGAATCTCCCTCCACACTGTCCTATCACACAATCCCGTGGTCAGACACAGAGTGAATCTCCCTCCACACCGTCCCATCACACACTCCCGGTGTCAGACACAGAGTGAATCTCCCTCTAGACCGTCCCATCACACACTCCCGGGGTCAGACACAGAGTGAATCTCCCTCCACACCGTCCCATATCACACTCCCGGGGTCAGACAGAGAGTGAATCTCCCTCCACACCGTCCTATCACACACTCCCGGGGTCAGACACAGAGTGAATCTCCCTCCACACCGTCCTATCACACACTCCCGGCGTCAGACACAGAGTGAATCTCCTCCACACTGTCCTATCACACAATCCCGGGGTCAGACACAGAGTGAATCTCCCTCCACACCGTCCCATCACACACTCCCGGGGTCAGACACAGAGTGAATCTCCCTCTAGACCGTCCCATGATACAACTCCGGTGTCAGACTCATGGTGAATCTCCTTGCACGCCCTTTTTTGTTATTTCTTCTCATTTGCAACCGGATATCGATCTCTCGGTTGTCAGCTTCTCTACGTCTCTGCGAAAAAAGGCCCGTCGTCTGATTTATTACCTCGTCCTCCCAGTGACTGCAAACTGAACAACCCTCCGCAGCACTCTCTCTCTTCCACAGTTCTACATCTGGTCTCAAATACACATATTATCTCTGAGACAGACAGACTGTTGGAGACTACAGGAACGATGAATGCTGGTGATTGGTGAGAGGGGAGAGAGGGAGTGAACAGGGAAATTCGCTCTCTTTCTGCATCCGTTGCAGTGTTATCGGACTGTGAGGCGGCAGATAGACTCTGTGTCTGACCCGTGCTGTGTGTGATGGGAGGGTGTGGAGGGAGATTCACTCTGTGACTGACCCCGAGAGTGTGTGATGTGACGGTATGGAGGGAGATTCACACTGTGTCTGACCCCCGGGAGTGTGTGATGGGACGGTGTGGAGGGAGATTCAATCTGTGTCTGACCCCAAGAGTGTGATGGGAGGGTGTGGAGGGAGATTCACTCTGTGACTGACCCCGAGAGTGTGTGATTGGAAATTATGGAGGGAGATTCACTCTGTGACTGACCCCGAGAGTGTGTGATGTGACGGTATGGAGGGAGATTCACACTGTGTCTGACCCCGGGAGTGTGTGATGGGACGGTGTGGAGGGAGATTCAATCTGTGTCTGACCCCAAGAGTGTGTGATGGGATGGTATGGAGGAGATACACTCTGTGTCTTACCCGCAGGGTGTGTGATGGGACGGTTGGAGGGAGATTCACTCTGTGTCTGAACCCAGGGGTGTGTGATGGGACGGTGTGCAGGGAGATTCACTCTGTGTCTGACCCCGGGAGTGTGTGATGGGAGATTCACTCTGTGTCTGACCCCGGGAGTGTGTGATGGGAGGGTGTGGAGGGAGATGCACTCTGTATCTGACCCCGGGAGTGTGTGATGGGACAGTGTGGAGAGGAGCTTCACTCTTTGTTTGACCGTGGGGCTCTGTAATGGGACTGAGTAGAGGGAGCTTCACTCTGTGTCTGACCCCGGGGGTGTGAGATTGGACTGCGGAGAGAGCTTCACTCCGAGCTCAATCCGGGGGTCATATAATGGGATGGTGTGGAGGGAGCTACACTTTGTGTCTGACCTCGTGAGTTTCAGATCGGACGGTGAGGAAGCAACTTTACTCTGTGCCTAACGCTGTTTGTCTGTGCTGGGACTGTGCTTTGCGATCTGGACTCCATGTCTGATCCCGGGAATGTTTTTTAGGTGAGTGTTTCGCGATTTTCTCTTTATGTCTGTCAACTGGACGATTTGATGGAGAGAGCAGAGGGAGCATCACTCTGTCCCTAATCCGTCGAGTCTCTGTGATCGGGCGGTTCGGAGGGATCTTCTCTTTACAGTTGACGCCGGGAATACGTGATGGCCCATTCTGAAAGGATCCCCATTCTGTGTCTGACTAGCGGCGGATGCAATGGACGGTTTGCAGTGAGATTCACTGTAAATTGGTCCTATTTTCCAGAACAGACGATGGGACGAGGCATCACTGTTCTAACTCTCTTTTCAAGCTTCTTGAAATACATTTAAAAGAGGAAGAGGTATGTGTGAGCCACACAGAAGATACATACACACTAGACTGAAGCTCCCTCCAACCCATCCCTTCACACACTCCCGAGGTCAGACACAGAGTGAAGCTCCCTGCAAACCGTCCTCTCACACACTCCCGGGGTCAGACACATGGTGAATCTCCCTCCACACCGTCCCCATCACACACTCCCGGGGTCAGACACAGAGTGAATCTCCCTCCACACCGTCCTATCACACACTCCCGGGGTCAGACACAGAGTGAATCTCCCTCCACACCGTCCTATCACACACTCCCGGGGTCAGACACAGAGTGAATCTCCCTCCACACTGTCCCATCACACAATCCCGGGGTCAGACACAGAGTGAATCTCCCTCCACACCGTCCCATCACACACTCCCGGGGGTCAGACAGAGAGTGAATCTCCCTCCACACCGTCCTATCACACACTCCCGGGGTCAGACACAGAGTGAATCTCCCTCCACACCGTCCTATCACACACTCCCGGGGTCAGACACAGAGTGAATCTCCCTCCACACTGTCCTATCACACAATCCGTTGAATCTCCCTCCACACTGTCCTATCACACAATCCCGTGGTCAGACACAGAGTGAATCTCCCTCCACACCGTCCCATCACACACTCCCGGTGCCAGACACAGAGTGAATCTCCCTCTAGACCGTCCCATCACACACTCCCGGGGTCAGACACAGAGTGAATCTCCCTCCACACCGTCCCATATCACACTCCCGGGGTCAGACAGAGAGTGAATCTCCATCCACACCGTCCTATCACACACTCCCGGGGTCAGACACAGAGTGAATCTCCCTCCACACCGTCCTATCACACACTCCCGGCGTCAGACACAGAGTGAATCTCCCTCCACACTGTCCTATCACACAATCCCGGGGTCAGACACAGAGTGATCTCCCTCCACACCGTCCCATCACACACTCCCGGGGTCAGACACAGAGTGAATCTCCCTCTAGACCGTCCCATGATACAACTCCGGGGTCAGACTCATGGTGAATCTCCTTGCACGCCTTTTTTGTTATTTCTTCTCATTTGCACCGGATATCGATCTCTCGGTTGTCAGCTTCTCTACGTCTCTGCGAAAAAAAGGCCCGTCGTCTGATTTATTACCTCGTCCTCCCAGTGACTGCAAACTGAACAACCCTCCGCAGCACTCTCTCTCTTCCACAGTTCTACATCTGGTCTCAAATACACATATTATCTCTGAGACAGACAGACCTGTTGGAGACTACAGGAACGATGAATGCTGGTGATTGGTGAGAGGGGAGAGAGGAGTGAACAGGGAAATTCGCTCTCTTTCTGCATCCGTTGCAGTGTTATCGGACTGTGAGGCGGCAGATAGACTCTGTGTCTGACCCGTGCTGTGTGTGATGGGAGGGTGTGGAGGGAGATTCACTCTGTGACTGACCCCGAGAGTGTGTGATGTGACGGTATGGAGGGAGATTCACACTGTGTCTGACCCCGGGAGTGTGTGATGGGACGGTGTGGAGGGAGATTCAATCTGTGGTCTGACCCCAAGAGTGTGATGGGAGGGTGTGGAGGAGATTCACTCTGTGACTGACCCCGAGAGTGTGTGATTGGAAATTATGGAGGGAGATTCACTCTGTGACTGACCCCGAGAGTGTGTGATGTGACGGTATGGAGGGAGATTCACACTGTGTCTGACCCCGGGAGTGTGTGATGGGACGGTGGTGGAGGGAGATTCAATCTGTGTCTGACCCCAAGAGTGTGTGATGGGATGGTATGGAGGGAGATACACTCTGTGTCTTACCCGCAGGGTGTGTGATGGGACGGTTGGAGGGAGATTCACTCTGTGTCTGAACCCAGGGGTGTGTGATGGGACGGTGTGCAGGGAGATTCACTCTGTGTCTGACCCCGGAGTGTGTGATGGGAGATTCACTCTGTGTCTGACCCCGGGAGTGTGTGATGGGAGGGTGTGGAGGGAGATGCACTCTGTGTCTTACCCCGCAGGGTGTGTGATGGGACGGTTGGAGGGAGATTCACTCTGTGTCTGAACCCAGGGGTGTGTGATGGGACGGTGTGCAGGGAGATTCACTCTGTGTCTGACCCCGGGAGTGTGTGATGGGAGATTCACTCTGTGTCTGACCCCGGGGAGTGTGTGATGGGAGGGTGTGGAGGGAGATGCACTCTGTATCTGACCCCGGGAGTGTGTGATGGGACAGTGTGGAGAGGAGCTTCACTCTTTGTTTGACCGTGGGGCTCTGTAATGGGACTGAGTAGAGGGAGCTTCACTCTGTGTCTGACCCCGGGGGTGTGAGATTGGACTGCGGAGAGAGCTTCACTCCGAGCTCAATCCGGGGGTCATATAATGGGATGGTGTGGAGGGAGCTACACTTTGTGTCTGACCTCGTGAGTTTCAGATCGGACGGTGAGGAAGCAACTTTACTCTGTGCCTAACGCTGTTTGTCTGTGCTGGGACTGTGCTTTGCGATCTGGACTCCATGTCTGATCCGGGAATGTGTTTTAGGTGAGTGTTTCGCGATTTTCTCTTTATGTCTGTCAACTGGACGATTTGATGGGAGAGAGCAGAGGGAGCATCACTCTGTCCCTAATCCGTCGAGTCTCTGTGATCGGGCGGTTCGGAGGGATCTTCTCTTTACAGTTGACGCCGGGAATACGTGATGGCCCATTCTGAAAGGATCCCCATTCTGTGTCTGACTAGCGGCGGATGCAATGGACGGTTTGCAGAGAGATTCACTGTAAATTGGTCCTATTTTCCAGAAAAGACGATGGGACGAGGAATCACTGTTCTAACTCTCTTTTCAAGCTTCTTGAAATACATTTAAAAGAGGAAGAGGTATGTGTGAGCCACACAGAAGATACATACACACTAGACTGAAGCTCCCTCCAACCCATCCCTTCACACACTCCCGAGGTCAGACACAGAGTGAAGCTCCCTGCAAACCGTCCTCTCACACACTCCGGGGTCAGACACATGGTGAATCTCCCTCCACACCGTCCCATCACACACTCCCGGGGTCAGACACAGAGTGAATCTCCCTCCACACTGTCCCATCACACAATCCCGGGGTCAGACACAGAGTGAATCTCCCTCCACACCGTCCCATCACACACTCCGGGGTCAGACAGAGAGTGAATCTCCCTCCACACCGTCCTATCACACACTCCCGGGGTCAGACACAGAGTGAATCTCCCTCCACACCACCGTCCTATCACACACTCCCGGGGTCAGACACAGAGTGAATCTCCCTCCACACTGTCCTATCACACAATCCCGTGGTCAGACACAGAGTGAATCTCCCTCCACACCGTCCCATCACACACTCCCGGTGTCAGACACAGAGTGAATCTCCCTCTAGACCGTCCCATCACACACTCCCGGGGTCAGACACAGAGTGAATCTCCCTCCACACCGTCCCATATCACACTCCCGGGGTCAGACAGAGAGTGAATCTCCCTCCACACCGTCCTATCACACACTCCCGGGGTCAGACACAGAGTGAATCTCCCTCACACACCGTCCTATCACACACTCCCGGCGTCAGACACAGAGTGAATCTCCCTCCACACTGTCCTATCACACAATCCCGGGGTCAGACACAGAGTGAATCTCCCTCCACACCGTCCATCACACACTCCCGGGGTCAGACACAGAGTGAATCTCCCTCTAGACCGTCCCATGATACAACTCCGGGGTCAGACTCATGGTGAATCTCCTTGCACGCCTTTTTTGTTATTTCTTCTCATTTATCGATCTCTCGGTTGTCAGCTTCTCTACGTCTCTGCGAAAAAAGGCCCGTCGTCTGATTTATTACCTCGTCCTCCCAGTGACTGCAAACTGAACAACCCTCCGCAGCACTCTCTCTCTTCCACAGTTCTACATCTGGTCTCAAATACACATATTATCTCTGAGACAGACAGACTGTTGGAGACTACAGGAACGATGAATGCTGGTGATTGGTGAGAGGGGAGAGAGGGAGTGAACAGGGAAATTCGCTCTCTTTCTGCATCCGTTGCAGTGTTATCGGACTGTGAGGCGGCAGATAGACTCTGTGTCTGACCCGTGCTGTGTGTGATGGGAGGGTGTGGAGGGAGATTCACTCTGTGACTGACCCCGAGAGTGTGTGATGTGACGGTATGGAGGGAGATTCACACTGTGTCTGACCCCGGGAGTGTGTGATGGGACGGTGTGGAGGGAGATTCAATCTGTGTCTGACCCCAAGAGTGTGATGGGAGGGTGTGGAGGGAGATTCACTCTGTGACTGACCCCGAGAGTGTGTGATTGGAAATTATGGAGGAGATTCACTCTGTGACTGACCCCGAGAGTGTGTGATGTGACGGTATGGAGGGAGATTCACACTGTGTCTGACCCCGGGAGTGTGTGATGGGACGGTGTGGAGGGAGATTCAATCTGTGTCTGACCCCCAAGAGTGTGTGATGGGATGGTATGGAGGGAGATACACTCTGTGTCTTACCCGCAGGGTGTGTGATGGGACGGTTGGAGGGAGATTCACTCTGTGTCTGAACCCAGGGGTGTGTGATGGGACGGTGTGCAGGGAGATTCACTCTGTGTCTGACCCCGGGAGTGTGTGATGGGAGATTCACTCTGTGTCTGACCCCGGGAGGTGTGTGATGGGAGGGTGTGGAGGGAGATGCACTCTGTATCTGACCCCCGGGAGTGTGTGATGGGACAGTGTGGAGAGGAGCTTCACTCTTTGTTTGACCGTGGGGCTCTGTAATGGGACTGAGTAGAGGGAGCTTCACTCTGTGTCTGACCCCGGGGGTGTGAGATTGGACTGCGGAGAGAGCTTCACTCCGAGCTCAATCCGGGGGTCATATAATGGGATGGTGTGGAGGGAGCTACACTTTGTGTCTGACCTCGTGAGTTTCAGATCGGACGGTGAGGAAGCAACTTTACTCTGTGCCTAACGCTGTTTGTCTGTGCTGGGACTGTGCTTTGCGATCTGGACTCCATGTCTGATCCCGGGAATGTGTTTTAGGTGAGTGTTTCGCGATTTTCTCTTTATGTCTGTCAACTGGACGATTTGATGGGAGAGAGCAGAGGGAGCATCACTCTGTCCCTAATCCGTCGAGTCTCTGTGATCGGGCGGTTCGGAGGGATCTTCTCTTTACAGTTGACGGCCGGGAATACGTGATGGCCCATTCTGAAAGGATCCCCATTCTGTGTCTGACTAGCGGCGGATGCAATGGACGGTTTGCAGAGAGATTCACTGTAAATTGTCCTATTTTCCAGAAAAGACGATGGGACGAGGCATCACTGTTCTAACTCTCTTTTCAAGCTTCTTGAAATACATTTAAAAGAGGAAGAGGTATGTGTGAGCCACACAGAAGATACATACACACTAGACTGAAGCTCCCTCCAACCCATCCCTTCACACACTCCCGAGGTCAGACACAGAGTGAAGCTCCCTGCAAACCGTCCTCTCACACACTCCCGGGGTCAGACACATGGTGAATCTCCCTCCACACCGTCCCATCACACACTCCCGGGGTCAGACACAGAGTGAATCTCCCTCCACACCGTCCTATCACACACTCCCGGGGTCAGACACAGAGTGAATCTCCCTCCACACCGTCCTATCACACACTCCCGGGGTCAGACACAGAGTGAATCTCCCTCCACACTGTCCCATCACACAATCCCGGGGTCAGACACAGAGTGAATCTCCCTCCACACCGTCCCATCACACACTCCCGGGGTCAGACAGAGAGTGAATCTCCCTCCACACCGTCCTATCACACACTCCCGGGGTCAGACACAGAGTGAATCTCCTCACACACCGTCCTATCACACACTCCCGGGGTCAGACACAGAGTGAATCTCCCTCCACACTGTCCTATCACACAATCCCGTGGTCAGACACAGAGTGATCTCCCTCCACACCGTCCCATCACACACTCCCGGTGTCAGACACAGAGTGAATCTCCCTCTAGACCGTCCCATCACACACTCCCCGGGGTCAGACACAGAGGTGAATCTCCCTCCACACCGTCCCATATCACACTCCGGGGTCAGACAGAGAGTGAATCTCCCTCCACACCGTCCTATCACACACTCCCGGGGTCAGACACAGAGTGAATCTCCCTCCAACACCGTCCTATCACACACTCCCGGCGTCAGACACAGAGTGAATCTCCCTCCACACTGTCCTATCACACAATCCCGGGGTCAGACACAGAGTGAATCTCCCTCCACACCGTCCCATCACACACTCCCGGGGTCAGACACAGAGTGAATCTCCCTCTAGACCGTCCCATGATACAACTCCGGGGTCAGACTCATGGTGAATCTCCTTGCACGCCTTTTTTGTTATTTCTTCTCATTTGCACCGGATATCGATCTCTCGGTTGTCAGCTTCTCTACGTCTCTGCGAAAAAAGGCCCGTCGTCTGATTTATTACCTCGTCCTCCCAGTGACTGCAAACTGAACAACCCTCCGCAGCACTCTCTCTCTTCCACAGTTCTACATCTGGTCTCAAATACACATATTATCTCTGAGACAGACAGACTGTTGGAGACTACAGGAACGATGAATGCTGGTGATTGGTGAGAGGGGAGAGAGGGAGTGAACAGGGAAATTCGCTCTCTTTCTGCATCCGTTGCAGTGTTATCGGACTGTGAGGCGGCAGATAGACTCTGTGTCTGACCCGTGCTGTGTGTGATGGAGGGTGTGGAGGAGATTCACTCTGTGACTGACCCCGAGAGTGTGTGATGTGACGGTATGGAGGGAGATTCACACTGTGTCTGACCCCGGGAGTGTGTGATGGGACGGTGTGGAGGGAGATTCAATCTGTGTCTGACCCCAAGAGTGTGATGGGAGGGTGTGGAGGGAGATTCACTCTGTGACTGACCCCGAGAGTGTGTGATTGGAAATTATGGAGGGAGATTCACTCTGTGACTGACCCCGAGAGTGTGTGATGTGACGGTATGGAGGGAGATTCACACTGTGTCTGACCCCGGGAGTGTGTGATGGGACGGTGTGGAGGGAGATTCAATCTGTGTCTGACCCCAAGAGTGTGTGATGGGATGGTATGGAGGGAGATACACTCTGTGTCTTACCCGCAGGGTGTGTGATGGGACGGTTGGAGGGAGATTCACTCTGTGTCTGAACCCAGGGGTGTGTGATGGGGACGGTGTGCAGGGAGATTCACTCTGTGTCTGACCCCGGTGAGTGTGTGATGGGAGATTCACTCTGTGTCTGACCCCGGGAGTGTGTGATGGGAGGGGTGTGGAGGGAGATGCACTCTGTATCTGACCCCGGGAGTGTGTGTGAGATGGGACGGTGTGGAGGGAGATTCACTCTGTATCTGACCCCGGGAGTGTGTGATGGGACAGTGTGGAGAGGAGCTTCACTCTTTGTTTGACCGTGGGGCTCTGTAATGGGACTGAGTAGAGGGAGCTTCACTCTGTGTCTGACCCCGGGGGTGTGAGATTGGACTGCGGAGAGAGCTTCACTCCGAGCTCAATCCGGGGGTCATATGATGGGATGGTGTGGAGGGAGCTACACTTTGTGTCTGACCTCGTGAGTTTCAGATCGACGGTGAGGAAGCAACTTTACTCTGTGCCTAACGCTGTTTGTCTGTGCTGGGACTGTGCTTTGCGATCTGGACTCCATGTCTGATCCCGGGAATGTGTTTTAGGTGAGTGTTTCGCGATTTTCTCTTTATGTCTGTCAACTGGACGATTTGATGGGAGAGAGCAGAGGGAGCATCACTCTGTCCCTAATCCGTCGAGTCTCTGTGATCGGGCGGTTCGGAGGGATCTTCTCTTTACAGTTGACGCCGGGAATACGTGATGGCCCATTCTGAAAGGATCCCCATTCTGTGTCTGACTAGCGGCGGATGCAATGGACGGTTTGCAGAGAGATTCACTGTAAATTGGTCCTATTCTCCAGAAAAGACGATGGGACGAGGCATCACTGTTCTAACTCTCTTTTCAAGCTTCTTGAAATACATTTAAAAGAGGAAGAGGTATGTGTGAGCCACACAGAAGATACATACACACTAGACTGAAGCTCCCTCCAACCCATCCCTTCACACACTCCCGAGGTCAGACACAGAGTGAAGCTCCCTGCAAACCGTCCCATCACAATCTGCCTTGTGTCAGACAAATGGTGAAGATCCATCCCCAGCATCCCATTGCTCACTCCTGGTGTCAGACAGAGGGTGTAACTTCCTCCATACCGTTCGATCACACACTCCCGGGATCGGAATCATGTTGATCATCTCCCTGCTCACCGTCCCTTTCCACATTCCAAAGGTTAGACACTTATTGTTGCTCCGCAGACACTCCTGGGGTCAGGCACATGGTGAATTTCCGTCAGCATCTTCCCATCCCACACTTCCGCTGTCAGGCTCAGAGCGAGGTTCCCTCTAAAGCATCCAATTACACACACCCGGGGCCAGAAAAGCATTGGATCTCACTCCTTACTGTCTCATCACACACTCCCCGGGGTCAGACACATGGTGAATCTCCCTCCACGCCGTCCCATCACACACTACCGGTTTCAGACAGCGAGTTTAACTGCCTCCATTTTCCTCATGGAAAACGGTAAAAACACAGAGAGGACGGAGAACATTTTAAATGGGGAACGAGAGATGGTGACAAGTGCGGTGGACTATCTAGTCAGGTGGAATTAGGCAGCATACATGAGATTTAGGAAGCAAGGATCAGATGGGTCTATTGGGGAATATTGGGTAGCAGGAAAGGAGCTTTGCAAGGAACTGAGGAGAGTGCGAAGGGGGCATGAGACGGCGTTGCGAGAAGGGTAAAGCAAAACGCCACGGAATCCTTGAAATATTTGAAGAACAAAAAGATGAGAGGAGTGAAGATAGGTCCGATTAGAGACAGAGGTGGGAAGATGTGCCTGGAGGCTGTGGAATAGAGCATAGTCATTAATAATTACTTGTCTACGGTATTCACTAATGTGAGAGAACTTTTTCCGGTGAGGACAAAATGAGTGAGGTTGATGTTCTGGAGCCACGTTGATATTAAGTGAGAGTAGGCGTTGGCGTTGTTGAAATGATTTAGTGTGGATAATTCCCCGGTGTCTGAAGGAATAGTCCCCAGGCTGCACCACGAGACTATCGAAAACATTCCTGATCCTCTGGCTACGACTTTAAGTCCTCGTTGTCAGGATATGTAAATAGCAGGATACATGGAAGTGGTGAGGAGCAGAGGGATCTGGGGGTACATGTCCACAGATCCCTGAAAGCTGCCTCACGGGTAGATAGTGTAGTGAAGGCAGCCAATGAAGTGTTAGTTTTCATAAGCCGAGGGTCACAGTTTAAGAGTCGCGGCTTATTGATGCAGCTCTGTGAAACACAGGTTAGCCCACACTTGGAGTACTGTGTCCAGTTCTACTCGCCTCACTATAGGAAGGATGTGGAAGCAGTGGAAAGGATGCACAGGATATTTATCAGGATGCTGCTTGGTTTAGAGAGTATGCATTATGAGCAGAGATTAAGGGATCTAGTGCTTTACTCTCTGGACAGAAGTAGGATGAGAGGAGACATGTTAGAGGTGAACAAGATGTTAAGAGGAAAAGATAGAGTGGACAGCCAGGGCCTCTTCCCCAGGGCACCACTGCTCAATACAAGAGGATATGGCTTTAAGGTAAGGGGAGCAAAGTGCAAGGGGATATTAGAGGAAGGTTTTTTCCACTCAGAGCGTGGAATGCACTGCCTGAGTCAGTGGTGGACAACTAGACAGGTTTATGGGGAATTTAAGGTGGGGTTTTATATGGGAGCAGGGTATAAGTGTCGGCACAACTTTGTGGGCCGAAGGGCCAGTACTGTGCTCTATCGTTTTCTGTTCTATGTTCTATACCGTTCAATCAGACACTCGCGGGGTCAGACACGTGGTCAACTCCTTGCACAACGTTGGAGTTACTGCTGCTCTTTTCTACCGGATATCGATTTCTCGCTTCTGAGCTTCTCTACGTCTCTGTGTGTACAGGCCGGTAGTGTGGTTTCACACCCCTTCCCCCCAGTGACTGGAAACTCAACACCTGTCCACAGCACTCTTTCCACTCCCCCACCCTCCTCTGTTCTATCTCTGTTCTCACGTACACTTATTATCTCTGAGACAGACAGACTGCAGGAACGCTGAAAAACTGGTGATTGGTGAGAGGGAGAGAGGGAGTGAAGAGGGAGATTCAATCTGTGTCTGACCCCGGGAGTTTGAAATTGGACAGAGTGGAAGCAACTTTACTCTGTTTTCTAGCGCAGTTAGTATCTGCTGGGACTGTGTTTTGGGATCTTGACTCTGTGTCTGATCCCGGGAAGGTGCTTTGGGAGCGTGTGTTAGGAACTTCTCTGTATGTCTGACAACAGGATAATTTGATGGAGAGTGCATAAGGAGCTTCAATCTTTCTCTACTCGCCGGTCCCGGACGGTTCGGAGGGATCTTCACTTTACACCTGACGCCTAGAAAGTGTGATGGGAATATGTAAGACGATGCCCATTCTGTGTCTGACTACCCGCAGATCTAATTGAAGCTGAGGAGACAGCTTCACTGTTTATTGTTCCAATTTTTCAGAGCAGACGATGTGGCAAAGCAACATTGTTCTACCTCTGCTCCAAAGCGTCTTGAAGTAAGTTCAAATGAGGAATTGAGATCTGTGATATATTCACACCAGAGTAACACTCCCTCCACTCCATCCCATTTCATACTTCGGGGATCTGACACACTGAGAAACTCCCTCCATAACGTTCTGTAACATTCTCCAGGGGACAGTCACAGCCGGAATTTCCCTCCACACCGTCCCATCACACACTCCACGAGTCAGACCAGAATCAAGGTCCTTCCACAAAGTCCCATCACACACTCCCGGGGTCAGACACAGCGTGAATCTTCCTCCACACCGTCCCATCACACACTCCACGAGTCAGACCAGAATCAAGGTCCTTCCACAAAGTCCCATCACACACTCCCGGGGTCAGACACAGAGTGAATCTTCCTCCACACCGTCCCATCACACTCTCCCGGTGTGAGACACAGAGTGAATCTCCCTCCACACCGTTCGATCACAAACTCCCGGGGTCAGACACAGATTCAAGGTCCTTCCACAAAGTCCCATCACACACTCCCGAGGTCAGACACAGAGTGAATCTCCATCCACACCGTCCCATCACACACTCCCGGGGTCAGACACAGGGTGAATCTCCCTCCATACCGTCCCATCACATACTACCGAGGTCAGGCACAAAGGGAATCGCCCTCCACACCGTCCCGTCACACAATCCTGCAGTCAGACACAGAGTGAATCGCCCTCCACACCGTCCCGTCACACAATCCTGCAGTCAGACACAGAGTGAATCTCCCTCCACACCGTCCCGTCACACAATCCTGCAGTCAGACACAAAGTGAATCGCCCTCCACACCGTCCCGTCACACAATCCTGCAGTCAGACACAGAGTGAATCTCCCTCCACACCGTCCCATCACACACTCCTGCAGTCAGACTCATGTTGAGTCGCCCTGCACATCGTCTCATTGCACAATCCAGGTGGCAGAAACAGAGTGAATGACTCTCCACTCTCCTCCCTCCTCCCCATCACACACTCCCGGGGTCAGACACGTGGTCAACTCCTTGCACAACGTTGGAGTTACTGCTGCTCACTTTCACCGGATATCGATTTCTCGCTTCTCAGCTTCTATACGTCTCTGTGTGTACAGGCCGGTCGTGTGGTTTAACAACATTTCCTCAGAGTGACTGGAAACTCACCACCCCTCCACAGCCCTCTTTCCACTCCCCCACCCTCCTCTGTTCTACCTCTGGTCTCACACACACTTATTATCCCTGAGACAGACACACTGTTGGAGACTACAGGAACGCTGAAAAATCTAGTGATTGCTCAGAGGGAGCGAGGGAGTGAAGAGAGAAACTCAATCTGTGTCTGACCCCGGGAGAGTGAAATTGGACGGTGTGAAAGCAAATTTACTCTGTGTCTAAAGCTGTTTGTATGTGCTGGAACTGTGCTTTGACATTTTGACTCAAATTCTGATCAAGGGAATGTGTTTTGGGAGAGTGTTTCAGGAATTTCTCTTTATGTCTGTCAATAGGACTATTTGATGGGAGGGTGCAGAGGGAGCTTCACTCTATTTCTAAACCACAAGGTCTATGTGATCGGGTGGTTCGGAGGGATAATCTCTTTACAACTGTCGCCGGGAATGTGTGATGGCCCGTTGTGAAAGGATCCCCATTCTGTGTCTGACTGACGGCGGATGTAATGGACGCTGTAGAGAGAGTCCGATTTTCCAGAAAAGCCGATGGGACGAGAACAGCAATGTTCTAACTCTCTTTTAAAGCGTTTTGAAATACATTCAAAAAAGGAAGAGGTATGTGTCAGCCAGACAGAACTTACGTACATATCACACTGAAGCTCCCTCCACTACATCCTATTTCATACTTCGGGTGTAAGACACACAGAGCGGCTCCCTCCACATCGCCCCATCAAACAGTCCCGGTTTCAGACGCAGAGTGGATCTCCCAACACGCCGTCCACCACACACGCCCGGGGTCAGAGACAGAATGAATCTCCCTCCACACCGTACCATCACACAATCCCGGGGTCAGAGACAGAATGAATCTCCCTCCACACCGTCCTATCACACACTCCCGGGATCAGACACTGAGTGAATCTCCCTCTACCCCGTCCCATCACACACTCCCGGGGTCACACACATGGTGAATCTCCCTCCACACAGTCCCATCACACACTCCCGGGGTCAGACAGAGAGTGAATCTCCCTCCACACCGTCCCATCACACGCTCCCGCGGTCAGACACAGAATGAATCTCCCTCCGCACCGTCCCATCACACACTCCCTGGGACAGACATAGAGTGAATCTCCCTCCACACCGTCCCATCACCCACTCCCGGGTTCAGACCCAGAGTGAATCTTCCTCAACACCGTCCCATGACACACCTCCGGGGTCGGAAACATGGAGAATCTACCTCCGCACCGTCCCATGTCACACTCCCGGGGTCCCACACATGGTGAATCTCCCTCCACACCGTCACATCACACACTCCCGGGTCAGACACAGGGTGAGTCTCCCACCACACAGTCCCATCACACACTCCCGTGGTCAGACACATGGAGAATCTCCCTCCACACCGTCCGATGACACAACTCCGGGGTCAGACACAGAGTGAATCTCCATCCACACCGTCCAATCACACACTCCCGGGGTCAGACACAGAGTGAATCTGCCTCCACACCGTCCCATCACACACTCCCGGGGTCAGACACAGAGTGAGGCTCCCTTCACACCGTCCGATGACACAACTCCGGGGTCAGTCACAGAGTGAATCTCCATCCACACCGTCCAATCACACAGTCCCGGGGTCAGACACAGAGTGAATCTCCCTCCACACCGTCCCATCACACACTCCCGGGGTCAGACACAGAGTGAATCTCCCTCCACACCGTCCCATCACACAATCCCGGGGTCAGGCACAGAGTGAATCTCCCTCCACACCGTCTCATCAAACACTCCCGGGGTCACACACAGAGTGAATCCCCCTACACACCGTCCCATCACACACTCCCGTGTTCAGACACAGAGTGAATCTCCCTCCGCACCGTCCCATCACACACTCCCGGGGTCAGACACAGAGTGAATCTCCCTCCACACCGTCCCATCACACACCCCCGGGGTCAGACACAGAGTGTATCTCTCACCACACAGTCCCATCACACACTCCCGGGGTCTGACACAGAGTGAATCTCCCTCCACACCGTCCAATCACACACTCCCGGGGTCAGACACATGGTGAATCTCCCTCCACACCGTCCCATCACACACTCCCGGGGTCAGACACAGAGTGAATCTCCCTCCACACCGTCCTATCACACACTCCCGGGGTGAGACACATGGTGAATCTCCCTCCACACCGTCCCATCACACACTCCCGGGGTCAGACACAGAGTGAATCTCCCTCCACACCGTCCTATCACACACTCCCGGGGTCAGACACATGGTGAATCTCCCTCCACACCGTCCCATCACACACTCCCGGGGTCAGACACAGAGTGAATCTCCCTCCACACCGTCCTATCACACACTCCCGGGGTCAGACACAGAGTGAATCTCCCTCCACACCGTCCTATCACACACTCCCGGGGTCAGACACAGAGTGAATCTCCCTCCACACTGTCCCATCACACAATCCCGGGGTCAGACACAGAGTGAATCTCCCTCCACACCGTCCCATCACACACTCCCGGGGTCAGACAGAGAGTGAATCTCCCTCCACACCGTCCTATCACACACTCCCGGGGTCAGACACAGAGTGAATCTCCCTCCACACCGTCCTATCACACACTCCCGGGGTCAGACACAGAGTGAATCTCCCTCCACACTGTCCTATCACACAATCCCGGGGTCAGACACAGTGTGAATCTCCCTCCACACCGTCCCATCACACACTCCCGGGGTCAGACACAGAGTGAATCTCCCTCCACACCGTCCCATATCACACTCCCGGGGTCAGACAGAGAGTGAATCTCCCTCCACACCGTCCTATCACACACTCCCGGGGTCAGACACAGAGTGAATCTCCCTCCACACTGTCCCATCACACAATCCCGGGGTCAGACACAGAGTGAATCTCCCTCCACACCGTCCCATCACACACTCCCGGGGTCAGACAGAGAGTGAATCTCCCTCCACACCGTCCTATCACACACTCCCGGGGTCAGACACAGAGTGAATCTCCCTCCACACCGTCCTATCACACACTCCCGGGGTCAGACACAGAGTGAATCTCCCTCCACACTGTCCTATCACACAATCCCGTGGTCAGACACAGAGTGAATCTCCCTCCACACCGTCCCATCACACACTCCCGGGGTCAGACACAGAGTGAATCTCCCTCTAGACCGTCCCATCACACACTCCCGGGGTCAGACACAGAGTGAATCTCCCTCCACACCGTCCCATATCACACTCCCGGGGTCAGACAGAGAGTGAATCTCCCTCCACACCGTCCTATCACACACTCCCGGGGTCAGACACAGAGTGAATCTCCCTCCACACCGTCCTATCACACACTCCCGGCGTCAGACACAGAGTGAATCTCCCTCCACACTGTCCTATCACACAATCCCGGGGTCAGACACAGAGTGAATCTCCCTCCACACCGTCCCATCACACACTCCCGGGGTCAGACACAGAGTGAATCTCCCTCTAGACCGTCCCATGATACAACTCCGGTGTCAGACTCATGGTGAATCTCCTTGCACGCCTTTTTTGTTATTTCTTCTCATTTGCACCGGATATCGATCTCTCGGTTGTCAGCTTCTCTACGTCTCTGCGAAAAAAGGCCCGTCGTCTGATTTATTACCTCGTCCTCCCAGTGACTGCAAACTGAACAACCCTCCGCAGCACTCTCTCTCTTCCACAGTTCTACATCTGGTCTCAAATACACATATTATCTCTGAGACAGACAGACTGTTGGAGACTACAGGAACGATGAATGCTGGTGATTGGTGAGAGGGGAGAGAGGGAGTGAACAGGGAAATTCGCTCTCTTTCTGCATCCGTTGCAGTGTTATCGGACTGTGAGGCGGCAGATAGACTCTGTGTCTGACCCGTGCTGTGTGTGATGGGAGGGTGTGGAGGGAGATTCACTCTGTGACTGACCCCGAGAGTGTGTGATGTGACGGTATGGAGGGAGATTCACACTGTGTCTGACCCCGGGAGTGTGTGATGGGACGGTGTGGAGGGAGATTCAATCTGTGTCTGACCCCAAGAGTGTGATGGGAGGGTGTGGAGGGAGATTCACTCTGTGACTGACCCCGAGAGTGTGTGATTGGAAATTATGGAGGGAGATTCACTCTGTGACTGACGCCGAGAGTGTGTGATGTGACGGTATGGAGGGAGATTCACACTGTGTCTGACCCCGGGAGTGTGTGATGGGACGGTGTGGAGGGAGATTCAATCTGTGTCTGACCCCAAGAGTGTGTGATGGGATGGTATGGAGGGAGATACACTCTGTGTCTTACCCGCAGGGTGTGTGATGGGACGGTTGGAGGGAGATTCACTCTGTGTCTGAACCCAGGGGTGTGTGATGGGACGGTGTGCAGGGAGATTCACTCTGTGTCTGACCCCGGGAGTGTGTGATGGGAGATTCACTCTGTGTCTGACCCCGGGAGTGTGTGATGGGAGGGTGTGGAGGGAGATGCACTCTGTATCTGACCCCGGGAGTGTGTGATGGGACGGTGTGGAGGGAGATTCACTCTGTATCTGACCCCGGGAGTGTGTGATGGGACAGTGTGGAGAGGAGCTTCACTCTTTGTTTGACCGTGGGGCTCTGTAATGGGACTGAGTAGAGGGAGCTTCACTCTGTGTCTGACCCCGGGGGTGTGAGATTGGACTGCGGAGAGAGCTTCACTCCGAGCTCAATCCGGGGGTCATATGATGGGATGGTGTGGAGGGAGCTACACTTTGTGTCTGACCTCGTGAGTTTCAGATCGGACGGTGAGGAAGCAACTTTACTCTGTGCCTAACGCTGTTTGTCTGTGCTGGGACTGTGCTTTGCGATCTGGACTCCATGTCTGATCCCGGGAATGTGTTTTAGGTGAGTGTTTCGCGATTTTCTCTTTATGTCTGTCAACTGGACGATTTGATGGGAGAGAGCAGAGGGAGCATCACTCTGTCCCTAATCCGTCGAGTCTCTGTGATCGGGCGGTTCGGAGGGATCTTCTCTTTACAGTTGACGCCGGGAATACGTGATGGCCCATTCTGAAAGGATCCCCATTCTGTGTCTGACTAGCGGCGGATGCAATGGACGGTTTGCAGAGAGATTCACTGTAAATTGGTCCTATTTTCCAGAAAAGACGATGGGACGAGGCATCACTGTTCTAACTCTCTTTTCAAGCTTCTTGAAATACATTTAAAAGAGGAAGAGGTATGTGTGAGCCACACAGAAGATACATACACACTAGACTGAAGCTCCCTCCAACCCATCCCTTCACACACTCCCGAGGTCAGACACAGAGTGAAGCTCCCTGCAAACCGTCCTATCACACACTCCCGGGGTCAGACACATGGTGAATCTCCCTCCACACCGTCCCATCACACACTCCCGGGGTCAGACACAGAGTGAATCTCCCTCTAGACCGTCCCATGATACAACTCCGGGGTCAGACACATGGTGAATCTCCCTCCACACCGTCCCATCACACACTCCCGGGGTCAGACACAGAGTGAATCTCCCTCCACACCGTCCTATCACACACTCCCGGGGTCAGACACATGGTGAATCTCCCTCCACACCGTCCCATCACACACTCCCGGGGTCAGACACAGAGTGAATCTCCCTCCACACCGTCCTATCACACACTCCCGGGGTCAGACACAGAGTGAATCTCCCTCCACACCGTCCTATCACACACTCCCGGGGTCAGACACAGAGTGAATCTCCCTCCACACTGTCCCATCACACAATCCCGGGGTCAGACACAGAGTGAATCTCCCTCCACACCGTCCCATCACACACTCCCGGGGTCAGACAGAGAGTGAATCTCCCTCCACACCGTCCTATCACACACTCCCGGGGTCAGACACAGAGTGAATCTCCCTCCACACCGTCCTATCACACACTCCCGGGGTCAGACACAGAGTGAATCTCCCTCCACACTGTCCTATCACACAATCCCGTGGTCAGACACAGAGTGAATCTCCCTCCACACCGTCCCATCACACACTCCCGGGGTCAGACACAGAGTGAATCTCCCTCTAGACCGTCCCATCACACACTCCCGGGGTCAGACACAGAGTGAATCTCCCTCCACACCGTCCCATATCACACTCCCGGGGTCAGACAGAGAGTGAATCTCCCTCCACACCGTCCTATCACACACTCCCGGGGTCAGACACAGAGTGAATCTCCCTCCACACCGTCCTATCACACACTCCCGGCGTCAGACACAGAGTGAATCTCCCTCCACACTGTCCTATCACACAATCCCGGGGTCAGACACAGAGTGAATCTCCCTCCACACCGTCCCATCACACACTCCCGGGGTCAGACACAGAGTGAATCTCCCTCTAGACCGTCCCATGATACAACTCCGGTGTCAGACTCATGGTGAATCTCCTTGCACGCCTTTTTTGTTATTTCTTCTCATTTGCACCGGATATCGATCTCTCGGTTGTCAGCTTCTCTACGTCTCTGCGAAAAAAGGCCCGTCGTCTGATTTATTACCTCGTCCTCCCAGTGACTGCAAACTGAACAACCCTCCGCAGCACTCTCTCTCTTCCACAGTTCTACATCTGGTCTCAAATACACATATTATCTCTGAGACAGACAGACTGTTGGAGACTACAGGAACGATGAATGCTGGTGATTGGTGAGAGGGGAGAGAGGGAGTGAACAGGGAAATTCGCTCTCTTTCTGCATCCGTTGCAGTGTTATCGGACTGTGAGGCGGCAGATAGACTCTGTGTCTGACCCGTGCTGTGTGTGATGGGAGGGTGTGGAGGGAGATTCACTCTGTGACTGACCCCGAGAGTGTGTGATGTGACGGTATGGAGGGAGATTCACACTGTGTCTGACCCCGGGAGTGTGTGATGGGACGGTGTGGAGGGAGATTCAATCTGTGTCTGACCCCAAGAGTGTGATGGGAGGGTGTGGAGGGAGATTCACTCTGTGACTGACCCCGAGAGTGTGTGATTGGAAATTATGGAGGGAGATTCACTCTGTGACTGACCCCGAGAGTGTGTGATGTGACGGTATGGAGGGAGATTCACACTGTGTCTGACCCCGGGAGTGTGTGATGGGACGGTGTGGAGGGAGATTCAATCTGTGTCTGACCCCAAGAGTGTGTGATGGGATGGTATGGAGGGAGATACACTCTGTGTCTTACCCGCAGGGTGTGTGATGGGACGGTTGGAGGGAGATTCACTCTGTGTCTGAACCCAGGGGTGTGTGATGGGACGGTGTGCAGGGAGATTCACTCTGTGTCTGACCCCGGGAGTGTGTGATGGGAGATTCACTCTGTGTCTGACCCCGGGAGTGTGTGATGGGAGGGTGTGGAGGGAGATGCACTCTGTATCTGACCCCGGGAGTGTGTGATGGGACGGTGTGGAGGGAGATTCACTCTGTATCTGACCCCGGGAGTGTGTGATGGGACAGTGTGGAGAGGAGCTTCACTCTTTGTTTGACCGTGGGGCTCTGTAATGGGACTGAGTAGAGGGAGCTTCACTCTGTGTCTGACCCCGGGGGTGTGAGATTGGACTGCGGAGAGAGCTTCACTCCGAGCTCAATCCGGGGGTCATATGATGGGATGGTGTGGAGGGAGCTACACTTTGTGTCTGACCTCGTGAGTTTCAGATCGGACGGTGAGGAAGCAACTTTACTCTGTGCCTAACGCTGTTTGTCTGTGCTGGGACTGTGCTTTGCGATCTGGACTCCATGTCTGATCCCGGGAATGTGTTTTAGGTGAGTGTTTCGCGATTTTCTCTTTATGTCTGTCAACTGGACGATTTGATGGGAGAGAGCAGAGGGAGCATCACTCTGTCCCTAATCCGTCGAGTCTCTGTGATCGGGCGGTTCGGAGGGATCTTCTCTTTACAGTTGACGCCGGGAATACGTGATGGCCCATTCTGAAAGGATCCCCATTCTGTGTCTGACTAGCGGCGGATGCAATGGACGGTTTGCAGAGAGATTCACTGTAAATTGGTCCTATTTTCCAGAAAAGACGATGGGACGAGGCATCACTGTTCTAACTCTCTTTTCAAGCTTCTTGAAATACATTTAAAAGAGGAAGAGGTATGTGTGAGCCACACAGAAGATACATACACACTAGACTGAAGCTCCCTCCAACCCATCCCTTCACACACTCCCGAGGTCAGACACAGAGTGAAGCTCCCTGCAAACCGTCCTATCACACACTCCCGGGGTCAGACACATGGTGAATCTCCCTCCACACCGTCCCATCACACACTCCCGGGGTCAGACACAGAGTGAATCTCCCTCCACACCGTCCTATCACACACTCCCGGGGTCAGACACAGAGTGAATCTCCCTCCACACCGTCCTATCACACACTCCCGGGGTCAGACACAGAGTGAATCTCCCTCCACACTGTCCCATCACACAATCCCGGGGTCAGACACAGAGTGAATCTCCCTCCACACCGTCCCATCACACACTCCCGGGGTCAGACAGAGAGTGAATCTCCCTCCACACCGTCCTATCACACACTCCCGGGGTCAGACACAGAGTGAATCTCCCTCCACACCGTCCTATCACACACTCCCGGGGTCAGACACAGAGTGAATCTCCCTCCACACGGTCACGTCACACACACGCGGGTTCAGACACAGAGAGAATCTCCTTCCACAGCGTCCGATCACATACTCCTGTGGCCAGGCCCAGAGTGAAGCTTCCTCCACACCGCCCCATCACACACTCCACTGGTCAGATATAAGTGATGATCCCTCCATAGCATTCCATCACACTCACACTGTGTCTGTCATAGAGTGAAGCACCTTCCAAATCATTCTGTCACAGTCGGCAGAGGTCATACAGTCTCATCACACTCCCGGGGGTTTCACCCAGTGTGAGCTCCGTGTGAGCTCCGTATTGCACTGTCCCATCAGACACTCCGTTAAAAGATGGAGTGAAGTTCCCTCCTCACCCTCCCAATGCTGAATCCTCGGGTTAGACACAGACTGATGCTCCCTGCATAGCATCCCATCGGAAACACACAGTGTCAGACACAGAGTGAATCTCCCTCCACACCGTCCCATCACACACTCCCGGGGTCAGACACAGAGTGAATCTCCCTCCACACCGTCCCATCACACACTCCCGGGGTCAGACACAGAGTGAATCTCCCTCCACACCGTCCCACCACACACTCCCGGGGTTAGACACAGAGTAAATCTCACACCACACCGTCCCATCACACACTTCCGGGGTCAGACACAGAGTGAGACTCCCTCGAAGCTGCCCCATTTTTAGGTTCCCGGTGTCAAATGCAAACTACCTTCACACACTTCTTTCACACATTCCCGTCGTCAGAATCAAACTGAAGCTCGTTCACACCGTCCCATCACACTCTCCTGCTGTCGGACACAAATTGAAACTCCCGCCACGGCACCCAATTACACATTCTTGGGACCCCTGACCAGGTGTAGCTCCCTCAATTCCGCCCCATCACAAACTTCAGGAGTCAGTTAAAAGTTGCTTTTCGCCATACGATCACAGAGATCCTGAGGGACAGACAGAAATAGAATTTCACTCCCTACCGTACCGTCACACACTCCCGGGGTGAGACATATGAATTAGATCCCTCCGCAATTTCCAATCACGCAACCCGTTGCCAAACACTGAGGGACTCTCCTTTAGCACTGTTCCATCACAGAATCCAGGAGTAAACATAGAGCGGAACTCCCTTATACTATTACATCATACCCACCCGGGGTCAGACACAGAGTGAAGCTCTCTCTTGCTACGGCCCATCACACACTCATGGATTCAGACTGCACGATTCTTACTGTCAAATCACATGTTCTTACGGATAGACACAGAGTGAATATCCCTCCACACAGTCCCATCACACTCTCTCGGGGTCAGACACAGGTTGAATCTCCCTCCACACTGTCCAATCACACACTCCCGAGATCAGACACAGAGTGAATCTTCCTCCGCACCATCCCATCATATACTCCTGGGGTCAGATACAGAGTGATTCCCACCCCACAACATCCCATCACACACTCCCGAGGTCAAAATTGCAATGAAACTACCTCGGCACCGTCCCATCACACGCACCCGGTGTCAGTTATAGAGTGAAGGTCCCTGCGGACCATTCAATCACACACATTCCTGATTGGGCAGACGGAAATTTGGGTTCCATCCACAACGTCACGTCACACACTCTCAGGGATAGATGAAGACTGAAGCTATTGTCTGACGATCCCATCATACTCTCCCAGTGTCAAACACAGAGTATTTCTCCTACCACACTGTCCCATCACACAAGACCGGGGTCAGTCTCAGACTGAAGCTTTCTCTCCACCACACTATCACACACTCCTCGGGTCAAACATGCTCACTGCATGCTCTCCCATCACGAAGTCCTGCGGACAAAAACTCCACACTACCCCAACACACTCCCCGTGGTCAGATAGGAAATGAAACACTCTCTGCACCATCCCGCCGCATACTCCCGTGGTCAGACACAGTATGATGCTCTTTCTACCCGGTGACTTCAAATAACACAGGGGTCAGAGAACGGGCGATGTTCATCCCCCCCCCCCCCCACACCGTCCAACCACACGCTGCAGGGGTCAGACACAGAGGGAAGCTGCCTCCACACCGTCTCATCACACACTCCCGAGCCTATCAGAGTGTACATCTCCCTACTTACATCCTGCTTATATCACACACCTCCTGGCGAGTCACAGAATAAAGATCTCTCTCAACCGTCCCATCACGCTCAGCTGTGCTCACACACAAAGCGAAGTTCCACCCCCGCTCTCCCATGGCACACTGACGGGTTCAGAGTCGCTCCACAACATCCAATCACACAGTCCGGTGATACATAGAATGAACGTCCATCTACACTGTCCCCGCACTCAGTCCCGGAGTCACACAAATACGCTGTCTCTCTATAATCCCATTACTCATCCGGGAATCAGGCACAAAGTGAAGCTCCTTCCACACTGTCCCATCATACACACCCAGATTAAGGCACAGAGTGATGCTCCCTCTGTTCCGTCCCATTCCTCACTCTAGGATTCAGACACAGACTGAAGCTGTCTCTCCACGATCTCATCACACACTCCTGGATTCAGACACATAGCGAAGCCCCCGCTGCACCGTCCCGTCGAACACTCCCGGATTCAGAGTGAAACGCTCTCTCCACGGTGGCAAAAGGACAGTTCAGGGGACAGACACTCTCCACGCAGACCCATAACACACTCACCGGGTCAAACACAGAGTGAATGATCCTCCATACCATCTCTTCACACACTCCCGATGTCAAGCACAGAGTGACGCTTCCTCTCTCCATGCCTGCCCTGTGATGAGGAGCGGGTGAAAGAGGGGGGGTGATGCCTCACCTCTTCTGCTGGTCAATAATTCACAGATCTGAGCCTTGGATTCGTTGACAGATCTGTACTTCGTTTCCATCTCAGTGAACTGATGACGGAGTTTAGCTTGGTAGTTTCTGTGGTAGTTTTCCTTGGAATGACGAATCAGTGACACTGAGAGAGATGGTGATGGATGTTTAGCGTTTACAGTGAGTCAGCGTCACGCTACCGAACGGGTCACAGAGAGTGTTGTGTCAGTGTCACGGTGAAGGGTGTCACAGTGAAGGATGTGCTGGTGGCACAGTGAGAGGCATCGGCGCCACGTTGAGGCATACAGGCAGACATATTGATCCCGAGGGAAATTGGATAATTCCGAGGGAAATGAGAGGCTTGTCTGTGTCACGCGGAGGGGTATATCAATGTCCCGATGAAGATTTTCTTCATGTTACAATGGGGGTCTGCATAAGTATCCTGTCGGTCAATCCGAGTTGCGGTGAGGAACGTGTCGGTGTCACTGTGACAGGTGTTTAGGTGCCCTGGCCCGAGTTGTGCCGGGTCACAATGAAGTGCTTCTCGATGTCACGGCGTGAGAAATCTCAGAGCGAGGAGCGTGGAGATGTCACGGTGGGTGGAGTATCTGTGTCATGGTGTGGGTTGTGCTGGTCTCAAAGAGAAGGGTGTGTCTGTGTCACGGTGAGAGGCATGTCATGGCCACGGTGGGTGTGACAGTGTCACGCTGAGGTATGCATCGACGTCACGGGGTGTAATACGTAGGTTTTGCTGTGAATTTCGGAGTCGCCATCGTGGTGAGGGGTTTACCTGTGTCAGGGTGAGGTGTGGATAATTGCCTCAGTGAGCGGTGCATCGGTGTTATGTTGAGGGGCGATACCGTCTCGGTAAGGGGTGTTACAGTGAAGCGTGAGTCCTTGTCACGGTGCGGAGCTGGACGGGTCAGGTTGAGGAGCTTATAGATGTCACAGTGAGTGGTGTCTCAGTGTCACAGTAAAGGGGTGTCAGTGTCCCTGCGGTGTTTTACAAAAACAATTTATTTACAACCTGCCTCCATTTGGATCCCGTTCGGCTCACCATGGGTCGAGAGCCCGGCAACAATCACGATAATGGCGGACGTAACGAGGCAGAGTTGGCAGATCTTACGGTTCGATCTATTTCCCATGTTCTCTTTCAGTGTGTGAGTGAATTCAGCCGTGTCCCCCACTGGGACTCCCTTCCACCCACCAGCCTCGGTCTCTCCTTCCACCACGATCACCCCCACCCTCTCTCAATCCCAGTTACATTGAGCCTCATCGCTGAGAGTCCAAATCCCTTGACTTCCCAGGGCCGACAAGCGTCTCTCTGATTCCAGAGATTTTGTCACGTCTCCCGAATGTGATCGATTAAGTTGGAGCCGTGGGTGTTTGACTGTGTCCCTCAGAGGAGGCTTATCCGGAAGATTATGATACATGGGATCCACGGGGTATTGGACGTCTGGATTCAGAGTTTATTATTTTTCAGCGTCACGGTGAGGTGGGAGTCAGTGTCACGTTGTGGTCATGACGGTGTCCCACTGGGAGCTGTGTCCCTGTGCAGGTGAGGGTAGTGTCAGTTTCACAGTGAAGGGCGTGACAGTGTCACGGTGAGGTACGTGTCGGTGCCACGGGGTGGAAGGTGTCGGTATCAAGGTGAGGTACGTTTGTGACACGTTTAGCGGCGTGTCCGTGTCATTGTGAGGTTTTGCATTCACGTTTCATTCCACACTGTTAGTTTACGGTCTGACTCCATCCGGAGTCCATTCGACTCACCATGGATCGAGAGCCCCACCACTGTCGCGATGAGGAAGAACGTAATTAGGCACAGTGGGCAGATCTTACGGTCCGGTCTATTTCCGATGTTCTCGTTCGGCTCCTGCTTATGCGGACCTGTGGAGAGACCATTAAGATGAGCAGAAGGAGAAGATGGTGAGAGTGGGAGGGGAGCGATGGGGGAAAATGTGAGAGAATGGGGAAGAGGAAACGGGAAGAGATGTGAGAGAGGGAAAGGCCACCTGAGAAGAGGAAGCGATATTATGAGTGACTCGGGAGTCGGATGCGTGAGAGAGACAGCGAAAGAGTGGGGGAGCGAGGGGGAAGAGACAAAGGGAGGGAGAGAGAGTGGTTGAGAAAGAGTAGAAAGATAGAGTGTCACGGGTTTATTATTTTTCTTAGATGTCGGCCGACAATGTTGTCCAGGACGCATGCCGTCTGATGCATCTGGCAATTTGGAATGATAACGTCAATCTAAACCACCCATCTATATTTTCATCCAGATCGTTTATATACATCACAGGTAGGAGAGATCCCACCCACATCCATAGATACAGGTCACTTCATTGGAGTAGAACAAGGTTACTCAATCACAGAATGCAGAATAAAGTATCAAAATTACAGAGAAATTGCAGTGCAGGCGGACTATAAGTTTCAAGAGCCAGGAGCAGGAAGATTTGATGTCAAGAGCACATCTTATCGTATTAGGGGTCCGTTCAATAGTCTGATTACTGTAGTGTAGAAGCTGTCCTTGAGCCTCCTGATACATGCTTTCGCATTTTCCCTCCAATGGGAGCGTGCAGAAGACAGAATGTCCGGGGAACTTTGATGACGCTGGGCGCTTTATCGGAACAGCAGTATGTGTAGACAGAGTTCGTGGAGGGGAAGCTGGTTTCGGAGCTGGGCTCAGCTCCTTCCACAACGCTCTGCAGTTTCTTGCGGTCATGGGCGGAGCAGTGTTTATATTTTTAGAGAGGAACAGGGCGTTTCTTGAGAATAGGGTTGTAGACATTGTGAACAGGGAAGAAAATAAAACATTTTTTTCCACTTGGTAGACTACTCTGTGTGATGGTGTGGCAACCAGGGGAAGTTGACTGACTGATATGTCCGGATTGATAGACATAATGGAGGCTTGACATGTCCCGTATCAAGATCCCAGATGGGAGATCACTCTGGAAGATGGGAGAGAGGAATGTAGGGAGAGACGGAGAAGGAATGGAGCAGTGAGAGTGGCCGGGAGAGGGACAGGTAGAAGAGAGAAGGGGGAAGGAGATGACAGCTGGCGTGAGACCCAGGGAGATTTGTCGGGCTGATTTGACTGGGGCGGACAGAGCAGTAATTGGTAGTAGATGTACTCTACAGAGGCTTGAACAAGGCTATTCACAAGGTCCCAGATGGTAGACTGGTCTGGAAATGGTGTGGAACCCATGGAGATCTGTCTGACTAATTCGATGGCGGAGGACAGAGGTCGTGGTGCTGGATGTAATGTACATCGATTTTAACAATGCATCGGATGGTATACCGTTGTGGGAGATGCAATGAGGGATGGCTGATTAGGTATACAATTTGTTAGGCGATAGGAGACAAAGTTTAAGGTTGAAGCTCGCTTCTCAGACTGAAGGCCCGTCACCAGCGTTGTTCACTGGAGGATCGGTGGTGGCTCCAATGATCTTTCTCAACTATATCGACCATTTATAGCAGATTATACAATGCACGGTAGGTGAGCTTGCAGACGACGTTGATGGCATTTTATACAGTGAAGACATTTATCTCTCACAGTGGGATCTCGATTCGCCGGGGAAGTCGGCCGAGTAGGAGCACGTGCTGTTTATTTTGAGCTATCGTATATCAGGAGGACAAACAACAGGGTGGGACTTACACGGCCAACGGGAGGAAACTTGGGAAATGTTATAGAATGTCGGGACCCATGGCTACAGCTACACTGTCAGAAACATGGAACATTACAGCACAGAAACAGGCCTTCTGGCCCTTCTTGGCTGCGCCGAACCATTTTTCTGCCTAGTCCCACAGACGGGCACCTGGACCATATCGCTCCATACACCTCTCATCAAAGTACCTGTCCAAGTGTTTCTCAAATTTTAAAAGTGAACCCTTATTTACTGCTTCATCTGGCAGCTGACTCCACACTCCCAAAACTCTCTGTGTGAAGAAGGTATTTGATAAGATCCCACATAGGAGATTGGTGGGTAAATTCAAAGCTCATGGCATTGGGGGGAAGAAATTGACATGGAGAGAAAACTGGTTGGCAGATAGAAAGCAAAGGGTAGCGGTGAATGGGTGTTTCTCGGAATGGCAAGTGGTGACTAGTGGGGTGCCACAGGGCTCGGAATTGGGAACACATTTGTTTACGATTTACGTCAACGATTTAGATGAAGGCATTGAGAATAACATCAGCAAGTTTGCCGATGACATGTGATGAGGTTGTTAGGAGAATTCAGGGTGACTTGGATAGGCTGGGTGAGTGGGCAGATACTTGGCAGATGACGTTTAATGTGAATAAGTGTGAGGTTATCCACTTTGGGAGTAAGAACAGGAAGGCAGATTATTATCTGAACGGTGTGAAGTTAGGTAAGGGAGAAATACAAAGATCTAGAAGTCCTTGTTCATCAGTCACTGAAGGTGAATGAGAAAGTGCAGCAGGCAGTGAAGAAGGCTAATGGAATGTTGGCCTTTATTACAAAGGGAATTGAGTACAAGAACAAGGAAATCCTCTTGTATTTGTACAGGGCCCTGGTGAGACCACACCTGGAGTATTGTGTGCAGTTTTGGTCTCCGGGGTTAAGGAAGGACATCCTGGCTGTAGACGAAGTGCAGCGTAGGTTAATTCCTGGGATGTCAGGACTATCTTACGCATAGAGGTTAGAGAGACTGGGCTTGTACACGCTGGAATTAAGGAGATTGAGAGGTGATCTGATTGCAACATATAAGATTATTAAGGTATGGACAAGACAGAGGCAGGAAATATGTTCCAGATGCTGTGAGAGTCCAGTACCAGAGGACATGGTTTGTGAATAAGATGTAGGTCATTTAGGACAGAGTTAAGGAAAAACCTCTTCTCCCAGAGAGTTGTGGGGGTCTGGAATGCATTGCCTCGGAAGGCAGTGGAAGCTAATTCTCTGGATGCTTTCAAGAAGGAGCTAGATAGGTATCTTATGGATAGGGGAATCAAGGGATATGGGGACAAGGCAGGAACCGGGTATTGATAGTAGATGATCAGCCATGATCTCAGAATGGCGATGCAGGCTCGAAGGGCCGAATGGTCTACTTCTGCACCTATTGTCTACTGTCTATTGTCTATTGAAGAAGCCCCCGCTAATGTTCCCTTTAAAATTTCCCCTTTCATCCTGAACCCAGTTCCTCTTTTTTTTTCTCCCCTTGCCTCAGTGGAAAAAAGCCTGCTTGCATTCTCTCTATCTATACCCATCATAATTTTATATACCTCTATCAAGTCTCCCCTTATTCTTCTACGCTCCAAAGAATAAAGTCCTAACCTATTCAACCTTTCTCTGTAACTCAGTTTCTCAAGTCCCGGAAACATCCTTGTAAACCTTCTCTGCACTTGTTCAACATTATTAATATCCGTCCTGTAATTCGGTGACCAAAACTGCGCACAATACTCCATATTCGGCCTCACAAATGCCTTATACAACCTCACCATTACATTACAACACGAGGAATCAATGCTTTGATTTAGAAAAGCCGATGAACCAAAACCTCTCCTTACTGCCTTATCTACCTGTGACGCCACTTTTATAGAATTTTGTATCTGCATTCCTAGCCCCCTCTGTTGTACTGCACTCCTCAGTGCCCTACCATTTACGTTGTAATTACCTTCCAAAGTAAATTCCACACGTGTCTGTATTAAACTCCATCTGCCATTTTACAGCCCATGTTTCCAGCTGGTCCCGATCCCTCTGCATGCTTTGAAAACCTTCCTCACTGTCCACTACACATCCAAGCTGTGTATTATCAGTAGATTTGCTGATCCAATTTACCACATTTTCATCCAGATCATTGATAAAGATGACAAATAACAGTGGACCCAGCACCGATCCCTGTGACAAACCACTAGTCACCGGCCTCAACTCAGATAAGCAATCCTCCACTGCCACTCTCTGACTACTCCCATTGAGCCAATGTGTAATCCGATTTACTACCTCACCATGTATACCTAGCGACTGAATCTTTCGAAATACCCTCCCATACGGGACCTTGTTAAAGGTCTCTCTGAAATCCATGTAGACAACATGCACTGACTTCCCTTCATCCACTTTCCCTGTAACCTCCTCGGAAAACTCCAATAGATTTGTTAAACATGAGCTACGACGCACAAAGCCGCGTTCATTCTCCCTCATAAGTCCTTGTCTATCGAAATACTTGTAGATCCTAACTCGTAGTACGCCTTCAAATAATTTCCCTAGGACCGACGTCTAAACTGCCGGCTATTAATTTCCCGGATTAATTTTCGAACCTTTTTTAAACAACGGAACATCATGAGCTATCCTCCAATCCTCCGGCACATCACCCGTAGAAATCGACATTTTAAATCTATCTGCAAGGGCTCCTGCAAATTCAACACTAGACTCCTTCAAGGTCCGAGGGAATACCCTGTCAGGTCCTGGGGATTTATCTACTCTGATTCGCCTCAAGATAGCAAGCACCTCGTCCTCTTTAATCTGTAATGCTCCATAACTTCACAACTTGTTTGCCTTATTTCCATTGACTCTATGCAGGTTTCCTTAGTAAATACAGGCGCAAAAAACATTTAAGATCTCTCCCATTGCTAATGGTTCCATACATAGCCGACCACTCTAATCTTCAAGAGGACCAATTTTATCCCCTACTATCCTTTTGCTATTAATATACCTGTAGAATCTCTTTAGATGATCTTTCGCCTTGACTGCCAAAGGTAATCCATGTCTTCTTTTAGCCCTCCTGATATCGTTCTTAAGTATTTTTTGCTCTTTTTTATACTCCTCGCACTCCTTACTTTTGCTTTCTGTTTCCTATACATATCATACATCTCTATCTCTTCAGAATTCCAGTATCCCTTGATAAACAAGGTTCCTTATTCTTATTCACTTTGCTTTTAATCCTGACAGGAACATACAAACTCTGCACTCTCAAAATTTCTCCTTTGAAGGCCTCCCACTTACCAATCACATCCTTGAGAGAACAACATGTCCCAATCCACGCTTTTTAGATACTTTATCATTTCTTCAAATTTGGCCATTTTCAATTTAGAACCTCAACCCGAGGACCCGATCTAGCTTTATCCATGATGAAGTCGAAACTAATGGTGTTATGTCCACTGGAACCAACGTGTTCCCCCACACACACATCCGTCACCTGTCCTAACTCGTTTCCTAATATGAGAGCTAATATTGCATTCTCTCTAGTCAGTAACTCTATATATTTATTCAGGAAACTTTCCTGAACACATTTCACAAACTCTAACCCGTCTGGACCTTTAACAGCATGGGAGTCACAATCAATCGGTGGAAAACTGAAATTCCCTACTATTACAACTTCATGGTTCCTGCAGTTGTCTGCTATCTCTATGCAGATTTGCTCCTCCAATTCTCGCTGACTATTGTGTGGTCTATAATACAAGCCCATTAATGTTGTCTTACATTTCCGTTTCCTCAGCTCAACACGTATGGCCTCGTAGACAAGCCCTTTAATCTGTCCTGCCTGAGCACTGCAGCACCATTTTCCCTGATTTGTAATGTCACCTCCCTCTGCCTCTATCACGTCTGAAACATCGGAACCCTGGAACATTAAGCTGCCAGCACGGCCTCTCCTGTAGCCAAGTTTCACTAATGGCTACAATGTCATAATTCCACGTGTTAATCCACGCCCTCAGCTCGTCAGCCTTCCCCACAATACTCCTGACATTGAAATAGACACACTTCGGAAGATCTTTACCGCCAAACGCAACCCTTCTATTTGTGACTTTGCATGGAAATTTAAAAACAATTATTTCCACCACCGCTGCACGACCTGCTCCAGCACTTAGGTTCCCATCCCCCTGCAAATCTAGTTGAAACACCACCCCCCCCTCCCGCCAATAGCACAAAAAAACCTCCCTCCAAGGATATTGGTTCCCCTGCAGTTCAGGTGTAATACCCTCGAGGTCCTGCTTTTTAAATTCCTACGAAACTCTCTATACTCACTCTTCAGGACCTCCTCACTCTTTCTTCCTACGTCATTGGTACCGATGTGAACCATGGCATCTGGCTGCTCATCCTCCCACTTCAGAATGCAGTGAAATCCCTGACCCTGGCACCTGGGAGGCAACAAAACATCCGAGAGTCTCTGTCGCGACTACAGAACCTCCTGACTGTACCTCTAACTATTGAGTCCCCTATCACTACCGCTCTCCTCTTCTTCCCCTCTCCCTCTGGACTGCAGAACATGACTCAGTGGCAGAGATCCGGCTTCCACAGCTCGTCCCAGGTAAGTCATCCCCCCAACAGTATCCAAATCAGTACACTTGTCGTTCAGGGGAATGGCCACAGGGGAACCCTGCTCTGCCTTCCATTTTCCCTTACCTCGCCTGACGGTAACTGTACGCCGCTCCTTTGGCTAACTGCCTTCCTGTAGCTACTATCTATAAACTCCTCATTCTCCCTAATAAGGAGGTCATCCAAATCTTGCTTCAGTTTCCTTACGCGGTTTGTGAGGAGCCGCAGCAGGATGCACTACTTGCAGGTATCGTTGTCAGGGACACCAGATGTCTCCCTGGCTTCGCACATCCTGCAAGAGTAGCATTCCAACATCCGACCTGTTATTCTCTCTGCCGTAAACAAACACATCAAAACATAGCGAAACCTACCCTCGCCTCTGCCTGTTCACACCGAAGCCAGTTGAGTCAAAGCCATCCCACTCTAACTCAGTCCACTCCGACAATGGCCGCTGTATTTCCCAGTCTTTTATTTAAAAACCGTTGGTGCTTTACGTCACGCGCCTCCGCAGTCCAGCCACTTCCCCCCGTTCAGTTAATAAAAATGTCTTCTGTCACTGAAAGTGGAGTCACAGCTGTACAGCGACCGTTGAGGGTGTAGTAGAACAGAGGGTACCAGGGGTACAGGTACACGGTTCCCTGAAATTGGAGAAGATTTACGAGGATATTGCAGTGACTTGAGTTAAGGAGATAAGTGCGGCACTTTGGGACGTTATACCACGGATCGCAGAGCTGACACAGAGTTGTATAAAACCACATGGGACATAGACAAGGTGAATGCACAGAGTCATTATTCTCTAGGCTTGTAGAATGCAGGACCAAAGCTCTCAGGGCTAATGTGATAGCGGTAGGTGATGTAACTGGGAACAAGAGTGACATTTTTGTTTTTACCCAGACAGTGGTCTGGCTGTGAGATTCAGCTGCCAGAGGAAGTGGTCGAAGCAGATGCATAAGAACCTGAACACTTCTGCGTAAAACACGTGACCCCTTTAGAGTGATGTAATTATTGTGAACTCTGACCTGCCTGTGTAGCCACTGACATTTCCGCGGGTCCCGAGGCAATGGGAGGATCTTCGTACCCTTCACTGAGATGTTCTTCTTTTGGAAGGTTCAGCACTGACTAGGTGGAGTTCGGTCCGTCTGAGAGAATGAGAGAGAGAAATAAAAGGAGGAGAGACCGGTGGAGAATGTACGTTGCCCATCGGAGGTGTCAACAGAGCTTTACGGAGTAGAATTTCTCGCAGGTCTGCTGCGCTTATTTAAAAAGGGGGCTTCGAGAGCGTGAGTCCATTGTACGTGGTCTGTCAGTGGCTATAACAGGAGCACCCCTCGTGAGTTGGGTAGTAGGGAAGGTTCCGGCACAAAAGGGAGACACTGCCCAGACGAGCGTCCACCAAAGGAGCGGTTATCAAAGGAGTGATCTGAGACAGAGCGGTGGGGCTTTGGTACATTCGGGCTTCGGCCATAACGGGGCGAGGCGAGGTGAGCTACCTGTGAGGAACAGAACAGGAAGTATGTCTGTAAGGCCGGCGTTCTCTAATGGGCACAGGTAGACAGGGACCCTGGGGGGTGTTGTAGAACAAGGGGACCCCGGGGTACGGGTATACGTTTCTATGAAAGTGTGGTCACAGGGAGACAGCGACACTGGGGAGTGTTTTACAACAGAGGGACCCAGGGGCACAGGTACACGGTAAACTGAAAGTGGAGTCACAGGTAGACAGGGATCCTGGTGAGTGTTGTAGAACAGAGGGACCCAGGGGTACAGGAACACGGTTCTCTGAAAGTGGAGTCACGGGAAGACAGGGACCCTGGGGAGTGTTGTAGAACAGAGGAGCCCAGGGGTACAAGTACACAGTTGTCTGAAAGTGGAGTCGCATATAGATAGGTTAATGATTACATCAGTAGGGAGGTCACGTTGGAATTGTACAACACGTCAGTGAAGCTACACTTGGAGTAGAGTGATCCGTTGCCGTCGTCCTCATCTAGATAAGATGCCACTGAGCTGGAGACAGTGCAGAGGATATTTACGAGGACATTCAGTGTCTCGAATGCCTGAGTTATGGAGACTTTATACCTCGGATCGCAGAGGTGACTTTAGACAGTTGTATAAAACCACATGGGGCACAGTCACGTGATTGCACAGAGTCATTTTTATCTAGGCTTGGACAATCGTGGACTAAAGCGCTCAGGGATACGGTGACAGCAGTAAGTGGGGACAAGAGTGACAATCTTGCTTTTACCCAGGCAGTGGTCCGTCTGTGGAACGAGCTGCCGGAGGAAGTGGCCGACGCAGATGCATTAGAACTTGAACACTTGAGCGTAAAACACGTGACCCCTTGAGAGTGATGTCATTATTGTGAACCCTGACCTGCCTGTGCAGTCACTGACATTTCGGCGGCTCCCGAGGCAATGGGAGGATCTTCATATTCTTCCATGAGATGCTCGTCTTTCGGAAGGCTCAGCAATGAGTAGGTGGAGTTCAGCTCGTCTGAGAGAGAAATAGGAGGAGAAACCGGTAGAGAATGTACTTTGCCTATCGGCGGCGTCCACAGTGCTTTATGAAATGGGATTTCTCGTATGTCTGTGGAGGTGATTTACAAAGGGGACTTCCAGAGCGTCAGTCCATTATACATGGGCTGTCAGTGTCTAAAACCGGATCACCAACCGTGAGTTGGACAGCAGGACAGGTTCAGGCGTAAAAGGGAGACACTGCCTAGAGGAGCGTTCGTCAAAGGAGCGGTTATCAAAGGAGTGACCTGAGACAGAGTCACCTTTAAATCATTGTGGCTTCGGCGGTAACGAATCCAAGCGAAATAAGCTACCTGTGAGGAATAGAACAGGAAGTATGTCTGTAAGGCCGGTATTCTGTACTGGGTGTCAGATGTGGGAAGTCCGGGAGATTCCCAGCCTCCGGGACGGCCACATCCGGGCCACGTGCGTCAAGCTGCTGCTCCTGTAGTGTAGGGTAAGGTACGGGAACTGTGGTGTACAATGGCTGTAATAAATCTTGCATGCTGTAAATTCCACCACTGACTCAGGCAGAGTAATTCCATGCGCCAACCACACTCTGATTAAAAAAAAATTCCGCTAATATCCCCCTTGGACTTCCCATCCCTTAACGTAAAGCCCAGAAGTTGTGCCCAGAAGAAGAGGCGCTGGCTGTTACTCTACCTCTTCCTCTTAATATCTTGTATTAACTCAACCATGTCTCCCCTCATACTCGTTCTCTCCAGAGAGTAAATCCCTAGCTCCCTTAATCTCTGATGACAATGCATTCTCTCTAAACCAGACAGCATCCTGGTAAATCTCCTGCCCACCCTTTCCAATGCTTCTACATACTTTCTACAGTGAGTCGACCGGAAATGGACACAGTACTCTACGTGTTGCCTAACCAAAGTTTTACAGAGCTACATCATTACTCCGCGACTCTTAAACTCTATCCCTTGACTTATGAAAGTTAGAACTTCATAAGCTTTCTTAACCACCCTATCTACCAGTGAGGCAACTTTCAGAGATCCGTGGACATATACCCCAGTTCCCTCTGCCCTATCAACCCGTCCAAGTATCCTGTTATTTACTTTGTACTTTATCTTGGAAATTGTCCTTCCAACCTTTGTGTCGTCTGCAAACTTGCCAACCTACCCTTCTACCCCTACATCCATGTCATTAATAAAATCACGAAAAGCAGAGTTACGAGAACCAATCCTTTTGGGCACCAGTAGCCGAAACCATCCAATCCGGAATGTATTCCCTCCACCACGACCCAATGCTTTCTGCAGGCTAGTTAAATCTGAATCCAACTGGCGAAACATCCCTGGATCCCATGCCTTCTGACTTTCTGAATAAGTCGACCGTGGGGAACCTTGTCAAATGCCTTACTAAAATCCATGTAGATGACATCCACTGCACTACCCTCATCTATATACCAGGACACCTCCTCAATGAACGCTATCGAGATTGCAAGATACGATATGCCCTTCACAAAGCCATGATGACTGTCCCTGATCAGACCATGATTCTCTAAATGCCCATAAATCCTATCGCTAACAAAGTTTTCCAACAGCTTTCCCACCACAGACGTAAGGTTCACTGGTCAATACTTAGCCGGCCTATCCCTACGAGCGCCTTTGGACAAGGGACAACATTCGCCTCCCTCCAATCCTCCGGTATCATTCCCGTGGACAACGGGGACATAAAGATCCTATCCGGAGGCTCAGAAATCTCTTCCTTCACCTGCTGGAGCTGCCTGGGGAATATTCCGTCAGGCCCCGAGGACCGATCTGTCCTAACGTATTTTAACAACTCCAACACCTCCTCCCCCTTAATATTAGCATGTTCCAGAACATCAACCGCATTCATATTGTCCTCACCGTCATCAAGTTCCCTCTCATTGGTGAATACAGAAGAGGGGTATTCATTGGGGACTTCGCTCACTTCCAAAGCCTCCAGGCACATCTTCCCACCTTCATCTCAAACCGCTCTTGCCTTCACTCCTGTCATCCTTTTGTTCTTCACATAATTGAAGACTGCCTTGGGGTTTCCTTTACCATTCTCGCCAAGGCCTTCTCTTTCTCCCTTCTTTCTGTCCACTTCCCACCTTCATCTCAATTCGGACTATTTTTCACTCCTGTCATCCTTTTGGTCTTCACATAATTGCAGAATGACTTGGAGTTTTCCTTTACCCTACTCTCCAAAGCCTTCTCATGTCCCCTTCTTGCTCTCCTCAGCCTATTCTGAATTCTTGCTTGCTAACCCTATATTCCTCAATAGACCCATCTGATCCTTGTTTCCTAAACGGCATGTATGCTGCCATCTTCCACCTGACAAGATTTTCCACTTCATTTGTCAACCATTTTTCCTTCACCCTTCCATTCTTAATCTTCCTCACAAACTTATCCCTAACATCCTGCAAGAGATCCCTAAACATCGACCACATGTCCATAGTACTTTTCCCTGCAAAAACATCATCCCAATTCACACACGCAAGTACTAGCCTTATAGCCTCATAATTCGCCATTGCCCAATTATTCTTTTATCCTGTCCTCTCTGATCCTATGCATTTCCATGAGGGTAGTGGAGGGAGATAAACTCTCAGTTTGACCCTGGGAGTATGTAATGTAACGATGTGGCAGGTGATTCACTCTGTGTCTGACGCCGGAAGTGTGTGATGGGCCGGTTTGGAGAGAGTTTCACTCTGTGTCTGACCCCGGGAGTGTGTGATGGGACGGTTTGGAGGGAGGTTCACTCTGTGTCTGACCCCGGGAGTGTGTGATGGGACGGTTTGGAGGGAGCTTTTCTGTGTGTCTGACCCCCGATATATGTGATGGGTTGGAGTGGCGGGATTTTCACTCTGGAGTGGATATATCACACATACCTCTTCCACTTTTGAATTTATTTCAAGACGCTTAGAAACAGTGTTAAAACACAGCCCCACCGACTGCTCTGGAAAATCGGACCAATGTACAGTGAATCTCTCACAACACCGTCCATTATATCCGTCGGTAGTCAGAAACAGAATGGGAATCATTTAAAGCGGCCCATCATACATTCCCGGTGTTAGGTGTAAAGTGGAGAACCCACCAAACAGATCGATCACACAGACTCGGCGGGTTAGAGACAGAGTTAAGCTCCCCCTGCACTGTCCCATCAAATAATCCTGTTATCAGACATAAAGAGAAGTTTCCAGCACAATTCCCAAAACACATGCCCGGGATCAGACACAGAGTCAAGATCCCAAAACACAGACCCAGCGCATACAAACTGCGTCCTACACAGAGTAAAGTTGCTTCCACACCGTCCCATCTCAAACTCCCGGGGTCAGACACGCAGTGAAGCTCACCGTCCACACTGTCCCATCACACGTACACGGGGTCAGACACAGAGTCAAGCACATTCCACTCCGTCCCATTACCCAGCCCCCCCCCCCCGTTACATCACATACATGCGGGGTCAAACATAGAGTGAAGCCCTCCTCCACACAGTCCCATCACACGCTCCAGGTGTCAGACTTAGAGTGAATCTCCCTCCACACCGTCCCTTGACATGCTCCAGGGGTCAGACACAGAGTGAACCTGCCGCCGCACAGTCCGATAACAGAAAACCGATTCAGAAACAGAGCAACTCTCCCTCTTCACTCCCTCTCTGCCATCTCACCAATAAACAGCACTTCAGCCTCCAACAGTGTGTCTGTCTCAGAAATAATAAGAATCCGTGAGACCACATGTAGAACTGAGGAGGGAGGGCGACGTCAGGGAGGTCTGTGTGACCCCGGGACTGTGTAAGGGGACGGTGTGGAGTGATATTCATTCTGTGTCTGACCCCGGGAGAGGGTGATGGGACGGTGTGCAGAGAGATTCACTCTGTGTGTGACCCTGGATGTGTGTGTTGGGACAGTGTGGAGGGGGATTCACTCTGTGTGTGGCCCAGGGAGTGTGTGATGGGATAGTGTGGAGGGAAATTCACTCTGTGCCTGACCCCGGGTGTGTGTGATGGGACGGTTCGAGGGAGATTCACTCCGAGTCTGACCACGGGAGAGTGTGATGGGACGGTGTGTAGCGAACTTCTCTCTGTGTCTGATTCCGGGGGTGTGTGAGGGGACCGAGCGGAGTGAGCTTCACTCTGAGCTCGACCCTGGGGTTCTATGATGGGATGGTGTGGAAGTAGCTACACTCTGTGTCTTACTCTGTTCACCCATTGGAACCTAACTGGGGGTTGTCAGTATTGAAAGCGTGCGGCTGCACTGACTGGGTTGTCTTACAGACATCAAAAAACTTTACTGACGCCGGGAATGTGATACGTACACGCCAGACTGAAGCTCCCTCCACACGAACACATTTCATAATTCGGAGGTCAGGCGCTCAGAAAAGCGTGTCCCATCACACACTCTCGGTGTCTGTCACACTGAGAAGCTCCCTTCACACGGTCTCATCACACACTCCAGGGGTCAGACATAGAGTGAATTTCCCTCCACACAGTCTCACCACCCACTCCAGGGGTTATACCCGGTTTGAAGCTCCCTCCACGCCTTTCCATCACACGCTCCCTGGATTCGACCCGAAGTGATGCTCTCTCCACACCGTACCAGTACAAAGTACTGGGGTCAGACACAGAGTAAAGCTCCCTCCAAAGCGTCCCATCACACGCTCCCGGGATCAAATAAGCATTGAAACTGACTCCTTAACTACTGATCACGTATTCCTGGGGTCAGACAGATGGTGAATCTCTTCCACGCCGTCCCGTTACGCAAAACCGATATCAGATAGAGTGTGTAACTGCCTCCATTGGCCTCATGGATAAGAGTAAAAACAGAGAGGGCACAGAATTTTTACGACATTTGATGAGTCTATAAGGTTACAACATGCATGTGTGAAATGAGATGATGTTTCAGCAGTGAAATGTTCTATGGACATTTGTACGATGTTTAGGTATCTGTTGCAGGATTATAGGGTTAAATTTGTCCAGGTGAGGAAAATATAGGATGGTAGAGTGAAGGAGCCATGGTGACCGGTGCGTTAGAGAAACTAGTCAGGTGGAAGTAGGCAGCATACATGAGGTTTAGTAAGCAGGGGACAGATGGGTCTATTGAGGAATATTGGGTAGCAAGAATGGAGCTTAGGAAGGAACTGAGCATGGCAAGAAGGGGGCATCAGAAGGCCTTGGCGAGTAGCGTAAAGGAAAACCCGAATACCGAAGAATAGCTGTTGGAGTTGTTAAAATACTTTAGGATGGATACGTCACCGGGCCTGACGGAATATTACCCAGGCTGCTCCACGAGGCGAGGGAAGATATTGCTGAGCCTCCGGCTGGGATCCTTACGCCTTCGTTGTCCACCGGAATGGTACCGCAGGACTGCCGGGAGGCGAATGTTGTCCCCTTCTTCAAATAGGTTAATAGGGATATTCCGGCTAATTATAGACCAATGGGCCTTACGTCTGTGGTGGAAAAGCTGTTGGAAATGATTCTTAGAGATTGGATCTATGGGCATTTAGGGAATCATGGTCTGATCAGGGACAGTCAACATGGCTTTGTGAAGAGCAGATCGCGCCTAACAAGCCTGATAGATTTCTTTGAGGAGGTGACGAGGCATATAGAACAGGGTAGTGCAGTGGATGTTATCTACATATATTTTGACAAGGTTTCACATGATAGGTTTATTCAATAAGTCAGAAGTCATAGGATCTTTGGAAGTAAGTCCAAGTGGGTTCAAAATTGGCTTGGCTGCGGAAAGCCGAGGGTTGTGGTACAGGGAGCAAATTCTGATTGGAATGTAGTTACTAGTGGTGTCCCACAAGGATCGGTTCGGGTATCTCTACTTTTGTGATTTTTAATAAAGACCTGGATGTGGGTGTAGAAGGGCGCGTTGGTAAGATTGCAGACGGAACAAAGTTTGTTGGTGTTGTGGATAGTTTAGCAGATTATCGAAGATTGCATAGAGACATTGATAGGATGCAGAAGTGGGCTGAGAAGTGGCAGATGGAGATCAATCCGGAGAAGTGTGAGATGGTACACTTTCGGAAGGACAAACCCCAAGGCAGAGTACAAAGTAAATGGCAGGATACTTGGCAGAGAGATCTGGGGGCACATATCCCGAGATCCCTGAAAGTTGCCTCACAGTAGATAGGGTAGTTACGAAATCCAGTGAAGTGTTAGCTTTCATAAGTCTAGGGATAGAGTTTAAGAGTAGCGGGTTATTCCAGTTCTGGTCGCTTCCCTATAGGGAGGATGTGGAAGCATTGGAAAGGGTACAGAGGAGATTTACCGGTATGCTGACTGGTTTAGAGGATACGCATTATGATCAGAGATTAAGGGAGCTAGGGATTTACTCTCTGGAGAGATGGAGGATGAGAGGAGACCTGCTAGAGGTATACAAGATATTAAGAGAAATAGATAGAGTGGACAGGGCATCACTATTCAATGCAAGAGGAAGGTATTTTACTCAGAGATTGCTTGGTGCTTGGACTGCACTGCATGAGTCAGTGGTGGAGGCATATACACTAATGAAATTTAAGAGCCCAATAGACAACTATATGCAGGAATTTACATTGTTGGTTTTAATGGGAGGCAGAGTATAAGTGTCGGCACAACATTGTGAGCGAGGAGCCTGTAATGTGAGGTGTTGTTTTCTGTTCTATGTTCTATACCGTCCAATCACACACTCTCGGGGTCAGACACATGGTCAAGCTCCTTGCACAACGTTGGAGTTATTTCTGCTCACATCCACCGGAAATCGATTTCTCGTTTCTCAGCTTCTCTACGTCTCTGTGTGTACAGGCCGTTCGTGTGGTTTCACACCATTTCCTCCCAGTAACTGCCAACTCACCACCTGTCCACAGCCCGCTCTCCCCTCCCCCTGCCTCATCTGTTCTACCTCTGGTCTCACACACATTTATTATCTCTGAGAGAGACACACTGTTGGAGACTACAGGAACCCTGAAAAACTGGTGATTGGTGAGAGGCGAGAGATAGAGTGAAGAGGGATTTTCGCTCTGTTTCTCTGTCCGTTACTGTGTTATCGGTCTGTGAGGCGGCTACTAACTCTGTATCTGGCCACGGAAGCGTGTGATGGGACGGTGTGGTGGGAGATTCATACTGTGTCTGACCCCGGGAGTGTGTGATGGGAAGGTGTGGAGGGAGCTGCACTCTGTGTCTGACCCCGGGGGTGTGAGATGGGACGGTGTGGAGGGAGATTCACTCTGTGTCTGACCCCGGTAGTGTGTGATGGGATAGTGTGGAGGGAGATTCACTCTGTGCCTGACCCCGGGAGTGTGTGATGGGACGGTGTGGAGGGAGATTCACTCTGTGTCTGATCCCGGGATTGTATGATGGGACGGTGTGTAGGGAGCTTCTCTCTCTGTCTCATCCCGGGTTGGTGTGAGTGGACCGAGCGGAGTGAGCTTCACTCTGAGCTCGACCCTGGTGTTCTATGTTTGGATGGTGTGGAGGTAGCAGCACTCTGTGTCTTACTCTCTTCACCCATTGGAACATAACTGGGGGATGTCAGTATTTCAGAGAAGTATTGAAAACGTGCAGCTACACTGACTGGGCCGTCATACAGACATCAAAAAACTTTACTAACGCCGGGAATGTGATACGTATACGCCAGACTGAAGCTCTCTGCACAAGATCCCATTTCATAATTCGGGGGTCAGACGCTCAGAAAATCACCCTCCACACCGTCCCATCACAAACTCTCGTTGTCTGTCACACTGTGAAGCTCCCTCCACACCGTCCCACCACCCACTCCAGGGGTTAGACCCGGAGTGAAGCTCCCTCCACAACGTCCCAAGAAAAAGTACCGGGATCAGACACAGAGTGAATGCCCTCCACACCGTCCCATGACACAGTACTGGGGTGAGGCACAGAGTAAAGCTCCCTACACAGCGTCCCATCACACACTTCCGGGGTTAGACCCGGAGTGAAGCTTCCTCCACACCGTCCAAGGACACTGTACCGGGGTCAGACACAGAGTAAAGCTCCCTCCACAGCGTCCCATCACACGCTCCCGGGATCAGATAAGCATTGAAACTGTCTCCATAACGTCTGATCACGTATTCCTGGGGTCAAACAGATGGTGAATCTCCCTCCACTCCGTCCCGTTGCACAGCACCGATATCAGACAGAGAGTTTAACTGCCACCATTTGCCTCTTGGATAAGAGTAAACACAGAAAGGACACAGAATTTTTAAAGAGGGGAACGACAGATTATGAGGTTATAAGGTTAGAACATGCGTGTGTGAAATGGGATGATGTTTCAGCAGGGAAATGTTCTGTGGACATTTGTTCGACGTTTAGGCATCTGTTGCAGGATTTTAGCGTTAAGTTTGTCAAGGTGAGGAAGATAAAGAACGGTAGAGTGAAGGAGCCATGGTGACCGGTGCGTTGGAGAAACTAGTCAGGTGGAAGCAGGCAGCATACATGAGGTTTAGGAAGCAAGGATCAGATGGGTCTATTGGGGACTATTGGGCAGCAAGAATGGAGCTTAGGAAGGAACTGAGGATGTCAAGAAGGGGGCATCAGAAGGCCTTGGTGAGTAGCGTAAAGGAAAACCCCAATACCGAAGAATAGCTGTTGGAGTTGTTAAAATACTTTAGGACGGATACGTCACCGGGCCTGACGGAATATTACCCAGGCTGCTCCACGAGGCGAGGGAAGATATTGCTGAGCCTCCGGCTAGGATCGTTATGTTCTCGTTGTCCACGGGAATGGTACCGCAGGACTGCAGGGAGGCGAATGTTGTCCCCTTCTTCAAATAGGTTAACAGGGATAATCCGGGTAATTATAGACCAGTGAGCATTACGTCCGTGGTGGGAAAGCGGTTGGAAAAGATACTTAGAGATTGGATTTATGGACATTGAGAGAATCATGGTCTGATCAGGGACAGTCCGCATGGCTTTGTGAAGAGCAGATCGTGCCTAACAAGCCTGATAGATTTCTTTGAGGAGGTGAACAGGCATATAGATCAGGGTAGTGCAGTGGATGTTATCTACATATATTTTGACAAGGTTTCACATGATAGGCTTATTCAGCAAGTCTGAAGTCATAGGATCTAGGGAAGTAAGTCCAGGTGGGTTCAGAATTGGCTAGGCTGCAGAAAGCCGAGCGTTGTTGTACAGGGAGTAAATTCAGATTGGAATGTTGTGACTATTTGTGTCCCACAAGGATCGATTCGGGGATCTCTACATTTTGTGATTTTTAATAACGACCTGGATGTGGGGGTAGAAGGGTGGCTTGGTAAGTTTGCAGACGGCGCAAATGTTGGTGTTGTCGTGGATAGTTTAGAAGATTGACGAAGATTGCAGAGAGACATTGATAGGATGCAGAAGTGATTCTGAGAAGTGATAGATGGAGTTCAACGCGGAGAAGTGTGAGATGGTGCACTTTTGGAAGGACAAACCCCAAGGCAGAGTACAAAGTAAATGGCAGGATACTTGGGAGTGTGGAGAAGCAGAGGGTTTTGGGAGTACATGTCCAGAGATCCCTGAAAGTTGCCTCACAGTAGACAGGGCAGTTATGAATTCCAGTGGAGTGTTAGCTTTCATAAGTCGAGGGATAGAGTTTAAGCGTCGCGGGTTATTCCAGTTCTGGTGGCTTCCCTATAGGGAGGATGTGGAAGCGTTGGAAAAGGTACAGAGAAGATTTACCGGTATGCTGACAGGTTTAGAGGGTACGCCATATGATCAGAGATTAAGGGAGCTAGGGATTTACTCTCTGGAGAGATGGAGGATGAGAAGAGACCTGCTAGAGGTATACGGGATATTAAGAGAAATAGATACAGAGGACAGGGCACCACTATTCAATGCAAGAGGACATGGATTTAAGGTAAGGGGAGCAAAGATCAAGGGGGTATTACAGGAAGGTATTTTACTCAGAGATTGCTTGGTGCGTGGACTGCACTGCATGAGTCAGTGGTGGAGGCACATACACTAATGAAATTAAGGAGTCAAATAGGCAGCTATATGCAGGAATTTACATTGTTAGTTGATATGGGCGCCAGAGTATGTGTCAGCACAAAATTGTGGGCCGAAGGGCTTGCAATGTGCGGTGTTGCTTTCTGTTCTATGTTCTATACAGTCCAATCACACACTCTCGGGGTCAGACACAAGGTCAAGCTCCTTGCACAACGTTGGAGTTATTTCTGCTCACTTCCACCGGAAATCGATTTCTCGTTTCTCAGCTTCTCTCCGTTTCTGTGTTTAAAGGCCGGTCGTGTGGTTTCACACCATTTCCTCCCAGTAACTGCAAACACAACACCTGTCCACAGCCCGCTCTCCCATCCCCCTCCCTCATCTGTTCTACCTCTGGCCTCACACACATTTATTATCTCTGAGACAGATACACTGTTGGAGGCTACAGGAACCCTGAAAAACTGGTGATTGGTGAGAGGCGAGAGATGGACTGAAGAGGCATTTTCGCTCAGTTTATCTGTCCGTTACTGTGTTATCGGTCTGTGAGGCGGCTGCTAACTCCGTATCTGGCCCCGGAAGCGTGTGATGGGACGGTGTGGAGGGAGATTCATTCTGTGTCTAACCCCGGGAGTGGGAGTTGGGAGGGTGTGGAGGGAGATTCCTACTGTGTGTCTGACACCGGGAGTGTGTGATTGGACGGTGTGGAGGGAGCTTAATTCTGTGTCTGACCCCGGGAGTGTGTGATGTGACGGTGTGGATGGAGATTCACACTGTGTCTGACCCCGGGAGTGTGTGATAGGACGGTGTGGAGGGAGATTCATTCTGTGTCTGATCCGGGGCGAGTATGACGGTCGGTATAGAAAATAGAGCATAGAACAGTACCGCACATTACAGGCTCTTCGGCCCACAATAATGCCGATCCTTAATACCTTCATCCCATATAACCCCCATCTTAAATTCCTCCATATGCCTGTCTAATATTCTCTTAAATTTCACTGCAGTATCTGCCTCTATCACTGATTGAGATATTGCAGTCCACGCACTAAACTCTCTGAGTGAAAAAAAAAGATCTTCTAGTTGTATCCTTCTTGAACTTACTTCCCCTACCCCCCGCTTACCTTAAAGCCATGCCCTCTTGTGTTGAGCAGAGCTGCCCTGGGGAAGAGGAGCTGGCTGTCGATTCTATCTATTCCTCTTAATAACTTGTATACCTCTATCATGTCTGCTCTCATACTCTTTCTCTACAGAGAATAAACCCCTAGCTCCCTTAATCTCTGATCGGAATCTATGCTAGCTAATCATAGAAAATAGGTGCAGGAGTAGGCCATTCGGCCCTTCGATCCTACACCGCCATTCAGTATGATCATGGTTGATCATCCAACTCAGAACCCTGTACCTGCCTTCTCTCCATATTCCCTGATTCCTTTAGCCAGAAAGGCCATATCTAACTCTTTCTTAAATATAGCCAATGAACTGGTCTCAACGGTTTCCTGTGGCAGAGAATTCCTAGGCAGAATTCTGGTAAATCTCCTCTGTCCCCTCTCCACTGCTTCCACATCCTTCCTATAGTGAAGCGACAGGATAATGGACACTGCTACTGTGGCCTAACCAGAGTGTTAAATATCCTCATCATTACCCTGCGTCTATTAAACTCTATCCCTCGACTTATGAAATCTAACACTTAATAAGCTTTCTTAACTACCCTATCTACCTGTGAGGCAACTTTCAGGGATCTGGGGACATGTACATCCAGATGCCTCTGCTCCTCCACACTTCCAGGTATCCTGCCTTTTACTTCGTACTCAACCTTGGAATCTGTGGTTAAAAAGTGTACCATCTCACACTTTTCCGAGTTGAACTACATCTGCCACTTTTCAGCCCACTTCCGCATCTTATCAATGTCTCTCTGCAATGTTGGGCTATTCTCTACACTATCCACAACAGCACCCACCTTTGTGTCGTCTGCTAACTTGTCAGCTCACCCTTCCACCTCCACATCCAGGTAGTTAAAGAAATCACGAAAAGTAGAGGTCCCAGAACCGATCCTTGAGGGACACCTCTAGTCATAACCCTCCAAACCGAATCTACACCCTCCACCACGACCCATCTCTTTCAACAGGCAAGCCAATTCCGAATCCACCTGGCCAAATCTCCCTGCATCCCATGCCTTCTGACTTGCTGAATAAACCTTCCGTGTGCAACTTTGCCAAATGCCTTACTAAAATCCACATAGATCAGATCCACTGGACTACCCTAATCTTTAAGCGTGGTCACCTCTTCAAATCACTCTATTCGGCTTGTTAGACACGATCTTCCCATCACAAATCCATGCTGAATGTCTCTGTTCAGATCAAGATTCTCTAAAAGCCCGTAGATTCTATCTCTAAGGATCTTTTCCAACAGCTTTCCCACCATAGACGTAAGGCTCACTGGTCTATAATTTCCCGGACTATCCCTACTATCTTTTTCGAAAAAGTGGACCACTTCGCCTCCCTCCAAAACCTCCAGTACCATTCCCGTGGACAACGAAGGCATAAAGACCCCAGCCGGACGCTCAGCAATCTTCTCCCTCCCATCAAGGAGCTGTCTGGGGAATATTCCGTCGGGCCCCAGGGCCTTATCTGTCCTGATGTATTTTAACAACTCCAACACCTCCCCTCCCTTAATGTCAACATGCTCCAGAACATCAACCTCACTCATGTTGTCCTCACCGACATCAAGTTCCCTCTCATTGGTGAATACCGAAGAGAAGTATTCATTGAGGACCTCGCTCACTTCCACAGCCTCCAGGAATATCTTCCGAACTTTACCTTTAAGCGGTCCAATCTTCAGTCCTGTCATCCTTTTGTTTTTCACATATTTGAAGAATTCCTTGGGGTTTTCCTTTACCCTAATCGCCAAGGTCTTCTCATGCCCCCTTCTTGCGCTCTCAGTCCCTTCTTAAGCTCCTTTCTTGTTACAATGTATTCTTCAATAGAAACATATGACCCTTGCTTCATAAACGTTATTTATGCTGCCTTCTTAAACCTGAATGGATGCTCCACCTCACTTGTCACTCATGGTTCCTTGAACCTACCACTCATAATCTTCCTCACCGGGACAAACATATCCCTAACATCCTGCAAGATATCCCACAATATTGACCACATGTCCACAGTACATTCCCCAGAAAATACATCATCCCAATGCACACACGCAAGTTCTAGCCTTATAGACTCATAATCTGACCTTCCCCAATTAAAAATGTTCCTGACCTCTCCGATTCTATCCTGTCCAATAAGGGAAATGAAGTGTGTTTAACTCTTTGTCTGACCCCGGGAGTATCAGATGCAATGGTGTGGAGGGAGAATCACTATGCGTCTGACCCCGGTAGTCTGTGATGGGACGATGTGGAGGGAAACTCACTCTGTGTCTGATCACGGAAGTGTGTGATGGGACGGTGTGGAATGACCTTCACTCTGTGTCTGCCCTCGGGAATCTGTGATCGGTCTGTGTGGAGGAAGCTTCTCTCTATGTCTGATCCCGGGAGTGTGTGGTGGGACTGTGTGGAGGGAGCTACACAGTGTGTCTGACCCCGGGAGTGTCTGATGGGACGGTGTGGAGGGTAATTCACTCTGAGTCCAATACCGGGAGTGTGTGTTGGGACGGTGTGCAGGGAGCTTCTCGCTATGTCTGATCTCGGAAGTGTGTCTTGGGACTGTGTGGAGGCATATTCACTTGGTGTCCGATCCCGGGTGTGTGTGATGTAACGGTGTGGAGGGAGCTACACAGTGTGTCTGACCCCGGGAGTGTCTGATGGGACGGTGTGGAGGGAAGATCGCACTATATCTGACCACATGGGTGTGTGGTAGGACCGTGTGGAGGGAGATTCTCAGTTGGATGGAGATCTAGTTGGTACTGGACCCCAAAAAATTAAGTTTTTTGAGTGCCTCCGAGATGGATTCTTTGAGGAGATTGTACTGTAGCCTACCATGGAGAAGGCAATTCTGGATTTAGTTTCGTGTAATGAAACGGATTTGATGAGGAAACTCGATGTAAAGAGCCATTCGGAGTTAGTGACCATAATATGATGTTTTAATCTAAAATTTGAAAGGGAAGAGGGAAAATCGGAAGTGTCAGTATTACAGTTGAACAACACGGACAATGGAGCCATGAAGGAGGAACTAGCCAAAGTTGACTGGAATGATACCCCAGCAGCGATGACAGTGGAACAGCATCGGCAGGTATTTCTGGGAATAATACAGAAGGTGTAGGATCAGTTCATTCCAAAGAGGAAGAAAAATAATAAGGGGAGTAGGGGGCGACCTTGGCTGACAAGGGAAGACAAGGACAGTATAACAATTAAAGAGAAATATAACATGGTAAAGATGAGCGGGAGGCCAGTAGATTGGGAAACATTTAAAGAACAGCAGAAGATTATTAGAAAGAAATACTGGAGAAAAGATGAGGTACGAAGGCAAGCGAGCCAAGAATATAGAGGAGGATAGTAAAAAAGCTTTTTTAGGTGTTTGAAGAGGAAAAAAAAATAGTTAAGACCAACGTTGTGCCCTTGAAGGCAGAAACCGGTGAATTTATTAAGGGGAACAAAGAAATGGCAGACGAGTTGAACAGATACTTTGGATCTGTCTTCACTAGGGAAGACACAAACAATTTCCCAGATGTAATAGTGGCCAGAGGACCTAGGGTGATGAAGGAAATGAAAAGATAATCACATTACGCAGAGAATTGTGTTGGGTAGACTGATGGGACTGAAGGCTGATAAATCCCCAGGGCCTGATGATCTGCATCACAGGGTACTTAAGGAGGTGACTCTAGAAATCGTGGACGCATTGTTAATCATTTTCCAATGTTCTGTGGATCCAGGATCAGTTCCTGAGCATTGGAGGATAGCATATGTTTGAAGAAAGGAGGGAGAGAGAAAACAGGGAATTATAGACCAGTTAGCCTGACGTCAGAGGTGTGGAAGATGCTTGAGTCAGTTATAAAAATATGAAATAACGGGACATTTGGATAGCAGTAACAGGATCGGTCCGAGTCAGCATTGATATACGAAGGGGAAATCATGCTTGACTAACGTTCTGGAATTTTTTGAGAATGTAACTATGAGAAGGGAGAGCCAGCGGATGTAGTGTACCTGGATTTCAGAAAGCCTTTGGTAAGGTCCCACATAGGAGATCAGTGGGCAAAATTAGAGGACATGGTATTGGGGGTAGGGTACTAACGTGGATAGAAAACTAGTGTGAAACAGGAAACAAAGAGTAGGGATAAACGGGTCATTTTTCAGAATGGCAGGCAGTGACTAGTGGGGTACCGCAAGGCTCGGTACTGGGACCTCAGCTATTTACAACATATATTAATGATTTAGATGAAGAAATGAAAAGTAACATTAGCAAATTTGCTGATGACACAAAGCTGGGTTGCTGTGTGAAATATGAGATATTAGGACGTGGCTTGGACAGGTTGGGTGAATGAACAGATGCATGACAGATGCAGTTTAATGTGGATAAATGTGAGGTTCCCCACTTTTGTGGCAAGAACAGAAAGGCAGATTACTATCTGAATGGTGTAAAGTTAGGAAAAGGGGAAGTACAACGAGATCTAGGTGTCCTTGTTCATTAGTCACTGAAAGTAAGCATACAGGTACAGCAGGCAGTGAAGAAAGCTAATGGCATGCTGGCCTTTATAACAAGAGGAGTTGAGTACAGGAGTAAAGAGGTCCTTCTGCAGCTGCACATGGCCCTGGTGAGACCGCACCTGGAGTATTGTGTGCAGTTTTGGTTTCCAGATTTGAGGAAGGACATTCTTGCTATTGAGGGAGTGCAGCATAGTTTCAGGAGGTTGATTCCCGGGATGGCGGGACTGTCATATGTTGAACGATTGGAGCAACTAGGCTTGTATACACTGGAATTTAGAAGGATGAGAGGGGATCTGATTGAAGCAGATAATCTTATTAAGGGATTGGACACGCTAGAGGCAGGAAACATGTTAACGATGTTGGGGGAGTCCAGAACCTGAGGACATTGAATGGCAGTGCAGGCCTATTCCTGCAACTAATGTCTATTGAGATTCACTCTGTGTTTGAACCCGGGTTTGTGTGATGGGACGGTGTGGAGGGAGTTAAACTTTTTGTCTGAACCCGGAATTGTGTGATACAACGGTGTGGAGGGAGATTCACTCTGTGCTTGACCCCAGTAGTGTGTGTTGGACGGTGTGGAGGGAGCTTCTCAGTGTGACTGACCTCGGGAGTATTTGTTGGGGCGGTGTGGAGGGAGCTGTTTCTGTGTGCCTGAACCCCGAAGAATGTGATGGGATGGAGTGTATGCAGATTCACACTGGTGCGGATATATCACACATACCTCTTCCTCTTTTGTAATTATTTCAGGACGCTTTGAAACAGAGTGAGAACAATTTTGCTTCGCCCCCTCGTCTGCTCTGGAAAATAGGATCAATGAACGGTGTATCTCTCTCCACACCGACCACTACATCCGCCGGTAGTCAGACACAGAAGTATCCTTTTACACTGGCTTATCACAGATTCCCGTCGTCTGTTGTAAGGTGAACATCCCTCCGAAACGTCCGATTATACAGACGCACCGGGTCAGAGACAGAGTGAAGTTCCCTCTTCACTGTCCCAACAAATTATCCTGTTGTCAGACATACAGAGAAATTCCCAACACATTTTTTCAAAATACATTCCCGGGATCAGACACAGTGTCAAGATCCCAAACACAGTCCCAGAACATACAAACTGTGTTAGACACAGAGCAAAGCTGCTTCCACACCATCCCATCACAAACTTCCGTGGTAAGGCACAGAGTGAATCTCCCTCCACACCGTCACATTACCCACTCCCCGAGACAGAAAGAGTGAAACTCCTTCCCTTCGTCTCTGCTGCACTCACCTCTCGATGGGGACGGTGAGTCCGGTTTTACCAGCTGCACATTCATGTAAGTCTCGCTGTCGTCCATCCTGTCGAGGATCCTCTGCGTCTCTGAGCTCAGCGAGGGGAAGTAACCGTTGTCAGAGGAAGCCTGTGTTGACAAGCGGATCAGACCGACTCAGACAAACATCGGATGGGCTGCTGACAAAGAGAGGGCCCGAGAGCAGGGGACGGAAGCGCCAGGCAGGAGGGAGATGGAGGGTGTGAGAGGGGGTGGTATGGAGCGATGTAAGCGGCGGGGTGGGGGAGTAGTGGAGTGGGGAGGTACAGAGCGCGGGGTGACTGAGGGGAAGGTTAGGGTTTGGCGGAAAGACAGGCGTGCGTTACAGGGATCAGAAAGAGAAAGCGGAATTAAAGAAGGGGAGGACGAGAAGTGGCAGAGAATGGAGAGAGAGAGGGATAGAAATGGACAGCGTAGATTCTTGGAGAGAAGTTAGGGGCGAGACTGAGAAAGGATGGCGAGCTAACGGAAGAAAGCTAAGAAGGAGAGAGAGATAAGCGGACAGGGAGTGGCGAAGGAAGAGAGGGAGGAGAGAAAGTGTTGTAGAGAGGGAGGAGGGAAGCAGCGAAGGGACGATTGAGGGAGACGGAATATGGAAGATGGAGGGACATAGGAAGAGAAGATGGAAGAAAGAAAGGAATGAAAGAAGGGGGAGAGTGGAGGATGCTGAGTAAGCATTGAGGGGAAGACGGATGGATATGTTGTTACTCATGCAGTGCATTTACTGTCCGAGAGATTTGCAACCAACCCCCGCCCGCAACCCCCGACCCCAACTTGCAGTTCATTCAAACCTTCTGTGCTCCAGAAACCACGTCGCCGGGACAACCCCGCGACAGTAACCGAAGTAACCGAGCCCGCTTCCATCAGGAAGACGTCAGAGAAACAGATTGCCCTTTTTAGACTCGGCAACACCCCATAAGATCCCAAAACACAGTCCCAGAACGTACAAACTGCCTTAGACACAGAGTAAGATGCTTCAACACCGTCCCGTCACACTCTCCCGGGGTCAGACACAGAGTGAATCTCTCTCCACACCGTCACATGACACACTCCCGGTGTCAGACACAGAGGGGAGTCTCCCTCCACACCGTACCATCACATACTCCCGGGGACAGACACAGAGTGAAGCTCCCTCCACTCCGTCCCATCACACACTCCCGGGGTCAGACACAGAGTGAATCTCCCTCCACACCGTCCCATCACACACTCCCGGTGTCAGACACAGAGTGAGTCTCCCTCCACACCGTCCCATCACACACTCCCGAGTTCAGATACATGGTGAAGCTCCCACCACAGCTTTGGTGTTCCATCTGCTCACTTCCACCGGATATCGATGTCTCGGTTCTCTGCTGCTCTGCGTCTCTGCGAGTTCAGGGCAGTCGTGTGGTTTCACACCTCTTCCTCCCAGTAACTGCAAACTCACCACCTGTCCACTGCCCTCTCTCGCCTCCCCCTCTCTCCTGAGCTGTACTTCTGGTCTCACACAAACTTGTAATCTCCCAGACACTGTTAGAGACTACAGGAACATTGACGTGTAGCTGATTGGTGAGAGGGGAGAGAAGGAGTGAAGAGCGAGATTCACTCTGCTTCTGAATCCGTTACTGTGTCAGCGGACTGTGAGGCGGCAGATTCACTCTGTGTCTGACCATGGGATAGTGTGATAGGACTGTATGTAGGGTGAGTCAAACCGTGTCTGACTTCGGGGGAGTGTGCTGGGACGGTGTGGAGGGAGATTCGCTCTGTGTTAGACCCCGGTTATGTGCGATGGGGCGCTGTGGGTGAAGATTCACTCTGTGTCTTACCCCGCGAGTGGCAATGTGACAGTGTGGAGGGAGCTGCATTAAGATTGACCCGGGGTGTGTTTGGTCGGACGGTGCCGAGGCTCTCTCACCATCTCTCTCTCTCTCACCATCTATCTCTCTCTCTCTCTCTCTCTCTCTCTCTCTCTCTCTCTCTCTCTCTCTCTCTCTCTCTCTCACACACACACACACACACACACACACACACACACACACACACACACACACACACACACACACACACACACACACACACACACACACACACACACACACACACACACACACACACACACACGCTCCAGCACAACGCACTCACCTCCGTAATTACCTACCGTGGAAAATGTAACTAATCCCCACTGTCACTTGAACGGCGGCTTTCCCGGGAACGGTACAGGCAGCCCAGTCACATTTCAGTCCGGTGAACGTTCACTGTGAGCGGGAGAGAGTGGGAGGAGAGAAAGTGGGGTCGAAAGGGTGGGGAGACAAAAAGAGGTTCAGTGAGGAGGGCAGTGAGATAGAAAGGCAGATGAGAGAGGGTGAGTGGAGGGACAAGGAGTGAACTGGAGAGAGGGGTAAAATTGAAGCAGTTTAGAGGCATTCATGGGAGAGAAATAGGGAGATAGTGAGTGGAGAGTGAGGGATGCAGAGAGAGAAAATGATAGACCGAAGGTGATGGAGCGTTTTGAGGGAAATGATGAACTGTGTCTGTTGGGCTGACGTCACTGCTATTTTTATATTTTGCTGTCTGTTTGACGGCCCAGTCAGTGTAGCCGCACGCTTTCAATACTCCTCTGAGATACTGAAAAATCGCCAGATTATGGGCCAATGGGTGAAGAGAGTCTAACCTCAGACACCGCGCAGCGTGTGTTGGTTTCTGTGAACTTCAATATCTAAGTATATGCTTTCTTTGATAAGTGCTGCTGTCTTAAAAGGGCAATTTGTTGACCTGACGTCTTCTCGATGGGAGGGGGCTCGGTTAATTCGCTGGGTGTTGCGTGTTTGTCCCAGGGCCGTGGTTTCAAGTTCAGAAAGTGTCTGAATCAACTGGAGTTCGGGGTAGGGGATGGGGGTTGGTAGCAAATAACTTGAATAGTAAAGGCAACATCTCAATCCGTTTTTAACTTCCTGTTCACTCGTTATCCTTACTCTTCCCCTTCTTCCATGCCTTTCTCTCTCCCGTCTTCTCTTCCTATTTCCTTACAATTTCCATATTCTTTCTCCCTCAATCGTCTCTTCCCTGCATATTCCTCTCTCTCTGTAGCGCTTTCTCTCCTCCATCTCTTCCTTCGCCCGTCTCTGTCGCTCTCTCTCTCTCTCTCTCTCTCTCTCTCTCTCTCACTCTCTCTCCCTCTCTCTCTCTCTCTCTCTCTCTCTCTCTCTCTCTCTCTCTCTCTCTCTCTCTCTCTCTCTCTCTCTCTCTCTCTCTCTCTCTCTCTCTCTCTCTCTCCTGCTTTCCCCGGTTAGATCACCGTCTCTTTTCTCACTCACTCTTTCTTCTAGTTTCTCTCCAAGAATCCACCCTCTCTATTTCTAACACCCTCTCTCTCCATTCTCTCCCACTTCTCGACATACCCTTCTTTCATTCGCCTCCACCTTTCTGACCCCAGTATCCCACGACTCTCTTTCCGCCAAAGCCTAACCTACCCCTCACTCTCCTCTCTCTCTGTACTCCAATGCAAGAAGCATCAGGAGCAAAGGTGATGAACTGAGAGCTTGGATACACACATGGAATTATGATGTAGTGGCCATTACAGAGACTTGGCTGGAACCAGAACCCGAATGGATTTTCAATATTCCTGGATTTCAGTATTTTAAAGGGGATAGAGAGGGGAGAAAGGGTAAGAGGCGTGACATTACTGGTCAGGGATACAATTACAGTTGCAGGAAGGGTGGGTAATGTAGCAGGATCCTCTTTTGAGTCAGTATGAATGAAAGTCAGGAACAGGAAGGGAGCGGATACTCTATTGGCGGTAATCTATAGGCCCTCTGGTAGCAGCAGAGATACCGAGGAGCAGATTAGGAGGCAGATTTTGGAAAGGTGCAAAAATAACAGGGTTGTTATCATGGGTGACTTTAACTTCCCTAATATTGATTGGTACTTGATTAGTTCCAAGGGTTTAGATGAGGCAGAGTTTGTTAACTGTGTCCAGGATGGATTCCTGTCACAGTATATTGACAGGCCGACTAGGGGGAATGCCATTCTAGATCTAGAATTAGGTAACGAACCGGGTCAGATCACAGATCTGTCAGTGGGTGAGCATCTGGGGGACAGTGATCACCGCTCTCTGGCCTTTAGCATTATCATGGAAAAGGATAGAATTAAAGAAGATAGGAAAATTTTAAATTGTGGAAGGGCAAATTAAGAGGGTATAAGTCCAGAACTGCGGGTGTAAATTGGGATGATGCTTTTGCAGACAAATGTACTATGGACATGTGGTCGATGTTTAAGGATCTCTCGCAGGATGTTGGGGATAAGTTAGTCCCGGTGAGGAAGATAAAGTATGTTAGGGTGAAGGAATCATGGGTGACAAGTGAAGTGGAAAATCTTGTCACGTGGAAGAAGACAGCATATATGAAGTTTAGGAAACAAGGATCAGGAGGGCCTATTGAGGAATATAGGGTTGCAAGAAAGGAGCTTAAAAAGTGGCTGAGAAGAGCAAGAAGGGGGCATGAGAAGGCCTTGGCGAGTAGTGTAAAGAAAAAGAAAACAAGGTGTTTTTCAATTATTTGAAGAACAAAAGAATGACAGGAGAATAAGCGGACAATTCTCAGTGTCACCACCGAAATCTCACTGATAATTTTGAAAACCTGGCCGAGGGCAAGACCAAAATGCATGCACTAAACCATCCGGAGAGAAGGAACACCTGTCACAGCCAGCGTCTGTCCCAGGATATATGTCAGCACGCCTGGCTTTACTTAAATGTACTGTGTAAAACTTTAAATTGTATGAGCCCGAGTCTGGAACATGATGACGAGGAATGAACCCTATTGAGTGTTTTTGCCCAATATTCCTCAGCCAGATCCACACCAAGGTCATCCTCCCAGCTAGTCGTAGTTTTGTTTAGATCTTGAACTCCCAAATACATCAGCTGCGAGTATAGTACAGAGATCAGCCTTTTATTATTAAAGCTAAGTGTGAGTTTGTCCAACAACATAGCAGGTGGTAGTTCAGGAAAAGAGGGAAGTTTTTCCTTGACAAAGTGGAGAATTTGCAGGTATTGAAAAAAATGATTATACGGAAGGCCGTATTTACTGCACAGGTTATCAAAACTATTAAATATATTATCAGTGCACAAATCCTTAATGCGCATAAGACCGTTCAAACCACATTGTCTAAAAACTAAATCGAGTGTGGAGGGAAGAAATAGGTGGTTTCTATGAATGGAACCCAAAACCGAACTGATGAGAACGTATAATGGCAGCGAAATTGAAGAAAATTTTTGATAGTGGAAAGCACGACAGGGTTAGGTGTGAATTGAGACGATTACAATGGTAATGTTCTATGACCCCTGTGCTAACACCTTGAAATAATGTAGTTGACTTAAGTGCAATAGAAAGAGGCTCAACTGCAAATGCAAATGATTCTATGATCCTTAAGTGAGTGAGTGAGCAGCTCGACGTACTGGTCCATATATGTACGAATGAAATCGGCATGTTTGGGCAGGTGGTTCTGCAAAATGAGGTAATCGATTTAGTTATTAAATTAAAGGACAGGACCACCACCCGTCCCAGTGTGCCCAGACACAGGAAGACCATACAGTTCAGCACGTGGCTCAAGCTACGGTGCAGGTGGGAGGATTTCAGAATTCATTGTGTTTATTCCAAGGAACGAGGGATGTCTACAGAAGAGATGGAAGACGGTTTACACATAAACTGGAGGGGAACTGATATCCTAGCGGGAAGGTTAGGCAGTACTAGGGTTGAGAGTTTTCGAACTCGATTTGCAGGGGGATGGGATTCAGATTTCATGAGCACATAGCGGAGTGGACATTGAGACATGTTGTTCAGACTTAAGAAAAAGCCAGGAAACAACACTTTGTATATGATGCGACTGATGCCCTGAGCTCCATATATTTCAATGCAGGAAACTTCTCAGAAGCGCAGTTGAGCTCAGGGCATGAATCAACACATGAATATGATAGTGCACCCATTATTTGGAATAGAGTACAAGAGGAACAAGCAGGAATTCACGATTTTTCGGCAAGCAATCTCTTCCCTCCCCTCCCATGTTAGCCAGTAGTACATCTCATCCGGTCCCGGCGACTTCTCCAACTTGATCTTTTCAAAAGCTCCAGCACATCCACTTTCTTAATATCCACATTCTCAAGATTTCCCGTCTGCTGCAAATCGTCACTAATATCACCAAGATCCTCTTCCATAGGGAATACTGAAGCAAAGTTCCATTGCACGTTCCCATTGTCACACTGGATACGTCCTATTCTTTCACGTCTTATCCTCCTACTCTTTACATACTTGTAGAAAGCCCTGGGGTTTTCCTTAAACCTGCCCGCCAAGAATTTCTCATTACACTTTCTGGCTCTCCTAATTTCCTTCTTAAGCTCATTCATGTCAGCTTTATAAGCTTCTAGATCTCTAATATTACCTATCTCTCTCAACCTTTTGTAAGCTTTTCTTCTCTTCTTGACTAGATTTATTACAGCCTTTGTACACACGGTTCCTGTACCCTACCATAACATCCCTGTCTTATTGGAATGTACCTTTTCAGAACTGCACACAACTGACCTCCGAACATTTGCCACATTCCTCCGTACTTTCCCCTGAGAACATCTGTTTCCAAATTAAGATTTCAGTCTCCTGCCTGATAGGTTCATAATTCCCCTTACTCCAATTAAACGCTTTTCTAACTTGTCTGTTCCTATCGCTCTCCAATTCTTTTAAAAGTGATAGAATTATGTTCACTATCTCCAAAAAGCTCTCCCAGTGAGCGATCTGACTCCTGACCAGGTTCATTTCCCAATACCAAATGAAGTGCAGCCTCTCCTGTCATAGGCTTATATACGAATTGTCAAGAAACCTTCCTGAACACACCTAACAAATTCCACCATATCTAAACCCCTTGCGCTATAGAGATGGAATATCTAATCTCCCATCACGACATCTTCGTTATTATTACACCTTTCCATGATCTTTTCTCCTATCTTCTCCTCGATATCCCTGTTACTACTGGGCGGCCTATAAATAAGCACCCAGTAAAGTTATTGACTCCTTCCTGTTCCTAATCTACACCCACAGAGACACCGTAGAAAAATCCTCCATGGCGTCCACCTTTTCTGCAGTTCTGTCACTATCTTTAATCAACAGTGCCACGCCCACAGCTCTTTTACCTCCATCCCTGCCCTTTCTGACACATTAAAAACCGGCAGTTGAAGTAACCATTCTTCTCCCTGAGCCATCCAAGTCTCGGTACCGGCAACCACATCATACCTCAAAACGAGATAGTGATCATAATCATATATCCTTTACCATAGCATTGGAGAGGGATAGGAGCAGATAGGTTAGCAAAATATGAGGGTATCAGGCAGGAAGTTGAAAGCATAAATTGGTGATGGGCAATAGACAACAGGTGCAGGAGTAGGCTATTCAGCCCTTCCATTCACTGTGATCATGGAGCAATTATTAATCCCCACATGCTCAAGCTTTCCAGTCTGCTGCAAGTCATCACTACTATCACCGAGATGCTCTTCCATAGGGAATACTGAAGCAAAGTTTTCATTAAGTACCTCTGCTAATTCATCCGGTTGAATACTCAATTTCCCACTGTCATCCTTGATGGGTCCGATTCTTTTAGTATTATCCTCTTGCTTTTCACATACTTGGAGAATGCTTTGGGAAATTCCTTAATCCTGCCGGACAAGGCCTTACATGGCCCTTCTGGCTCTCATTATTTCCAACTTAAGCTCCTTCCTATTCGCCTTATAATCTTCTAGATCTCTAACATTACTCGCTCTATGAACCCTTCGTAAGCATTTCATTGTTTCTTGACAGAGATTCTTCACTCTCCGATCACTTCCGACCGAGACAGAAGACTCTTTGGGATCACTATCAGAAGATGAACACGGACTGGTCACAGTATCGTCTAAATGTCCAGGAGTTGCATTGGAACGTTGAATCCAGGATAACCGCGAATTCCCTTCTGGTCATCAGCCAGACCACCTGTCTCAAGAACGCTTACACCCTCAACAAAATCCTCCCTATCCCCGAATTCTTCAGCCAACTTTTGACTAGCAGGAAAGGTGAGGTAAAATCCGGGTGTATGTGATGGGACATTGTGGAGGTAGTTTCACTCTTCCTGACCCGGGAGTGTGTAATAGGAATGTGTGGAGGGAGCTTCCCTCGGTGTCTGTCCCTGGAAGAGTGTGATGGGACGGGGTGGAGGGAGTATCTTTCTGTGTCTGACCCCGGGAGTGTGTGATGGGACGCTCTCAATACAACCCCTATGGAATGTGATGAGGATGGGGGGTTGGAGATGGACTTTCCCCAGCCTTCGTAAAAAGTAGAGACGCTGCAGGGCTTTCTTTGCTATGGAGCCGGTGTTGAGGGATCACGTGAGATTCTCCGTCAGGTGAACAGCAAGAATTTTGGTGCTTTTGAGAATCTCTACCGAGGAGCCGTCGATGCTCAGCTGGGAGTGGTCGCTCCGTGCCCTCCTGAAGTCAACAACCATCTCTTCTGATTTGTTCGCATTAAGAGACAGGTTGATTGCTCTGCACCAGTCTGTTAATTGAAGAATATCTTGGGGTTTGCCTTTAACCTGCTCGCCAATGCTTTCTCATGTCCCCTTTCTGCTCTTCTCAGCTCCTTCTTAAGCTCCTTTCCTGGTACCCTATATTCCTCAATAGAGACATCTGACCCTTGTTTCCTAAACCTCATGTGTGCTCTTTTCTTCCACCTGACTAGATTTTCCACTTCACTTGTCCCACATGGTTCCTTCACTCTACCATTCTTTATCTTCCTCACCGGGATAAATTTACCCCTAACATCCTGCAAGAGATCCTTAAACATCGACACATGTCCGTAGTACATTTCCCTGCAAAAACATCATCCCAATTCACACCCGCGTTCTAGCCTTACAGCCTCATAATTTGCCATTCCCCAATTAAAAAATGTCCTCTCCTCTCTGATTCTATCCTTTTCCATGTTAATACTAAAGGCCAGGGAGCAGTAATCACTGTCCCACAGATGCTCACCCACTGACAGATCTGTGACCTGACCCACTTCGCTACCTAATACTAGATCTAGTCTGGCATTATCCCTAGTCGGCCTGTCAACATACTGTGACAGGAATCCATCCTGGACACACTTCACAAAATCTGTCCCACCTAAACCTTTGGGACTAATCAAGTGTCAATCAATATTCGGGAAGTTAAAATCACCTATGATAACAACCCTGTTATTTTTGCACCTTTCCAAAATCTGCTCCCAATCTGTTCCTTGGTATCTCTGCTGCTGCCAGGTGTCCTATAGAATACCCACCGGAGAGTAACTGCTCCTTTCCTGTTCCTGACGTCTAACGATACTGACTCAAAAGAGGATCCTGCAACACTATCCACACTTTCTGCAACTGTAATACTATCCTTAACCAGTAATGTCACCCCTCCTCTGTATCCCTTTTAAAGCACTGAATTCCAGGAATATTGAGAATCCATTCCTGCACTGGTGCCAACCAAGTTCTGTAATGGCCACTACATCATAATTCTATGTATGTATCCAAGCTCTCAGTTCATCACATTTGTACCTGATGAATCAAGCATTGAAAAAACACACACTTTAGCCCTTCTACCTTACTACCTTTACACCCTTTATTCTGCTTCTCTTTCCTCAAAGCCTTTCTATATGTTAGATCTGGCTATACTCCATGCACTTCTTTCACTGCTTCTCCTTAGTGAATGCCGAAGAAAGCTCTCCAATCTCGGTCTCTCCCCACCCCCCACCTCTCCCGACTCTCCTCACTCTCTGAGTCACAGGCAATTGTGGGGAGTATGAGGGAGAAATAACGTCTTGTATTACACCTCCCCCCTTCCACTGGATATTCATCAAGAGTTCTGAGTCTGTTCACACCTCTGCGTGCACAGGCTGGTTGTATGTTTCCAGTCCACTTGCTTCAGTGTCTGCAATCTTAACACCCTTTCTCTCGCCTCTATTCTCCTCCTCCTATTTCCTCTACCCGCAGCACACTATCCGCTCACACAAACACACGCCATCTCTGAGAGGCACACTCAATTTGGGTCAACAGGAGTGTTGAAATACTGGGAATGGGTGAGTGGGGAGAACGGAGGAGGGGTTGCGCACTTTTTCTGACTCCGTTAGAGTGTGTTGTGATGATGCGGGAGCTGATTCTCTGACCCTAAAAATGTGTACGTACTGTGAGGAGGAAGCCTCACTCTGTGACTGACCGCGGGATTGTGTGATGGGACGGTGTGGAGGGAAATTCAATCTGTTTCTGACCCCGGAGCTGGGAGATGGGACGGTGCGGAGGGAGATTCACACTGTGTCTGATCCCGGGACTGTGTGACGGGGCGGTGTGCAGGGAGATTCGCTCTCTATCTGACACTGAGAGTGTGTGATGGGACGGTGCTGAGGGATATTCGCTCTGTATCTAATTTCAGCAGTGTGTGATCTGACGAGGTAGAGGGAGCTTATCTCTGTGTCTGACACCGGGAGTGCGTGATGGGCCGGTATGGACGGAGCTTGACTCTGTATGTGTTGAAACAATATGGAGGGAGTTACATTCTGTGTATGATCCCGGAGGTGTGTGATGGATCGTTGCGGAGGGAGCGTTACTCAGTGTTTGTTTCAAGGAGTGTGTGATGGGATTGTATGGAGGGATTCTCTGTCTGTGATTCCTGGCCATGGGTCAGTGGATTTCGGCGTTTAAACAGACTCCATTAAGAAATAGGGAGCAAGAAAATGGTGCCTCACACGTTCTGCTCCAACGGCTGCAAACTGAACACCCTTTCTGTGGCCCCACTCTCCTCCCCTTCCTTCCTCTTTTCACAGCACACCATTCCTTCTCTATGATTCTTTTTTCATAATATATTTTGCTGAAGGAACGACACAATATAGAATACATAATGGATTACATTTTCCTCCATTTTGCTTCTGAGTGTTACCCATAAACAAACCTCCCCTCACCCGCCCTCCCCGAACATACAATGACAGTTAATGTATTTACAATACAACACTTCACAAATACAAGTACGGACATTTCACAACCATACCCCCACACTACTTCAAGACGAAGTCCCACATGCATTTTCAACATCTCAGATGATCCAGAATACACTCATATTACCATTCATCAACCACCCTGTGAGGAAAACCATATGCGTGTTAAAAGGGAAGCAACTTCCCAAGTACAGTCAAATGCCCTCAGCTAGTAGGTAATTCCTTAAGACTCCCAAAATACGACAAGGAAGGTCCCCATTTCGAATAGAACTTTCTCACAGACGCCCTCTGAGTGAATTTAATCTTTTCTAATTTCAGAAAAAAAACACATTACGTCTTCTAACCAAGCAGCAGCAGATGTGTGAGTGGCAGATTTCCAGACCAGCTAGATTCCCCTACGGGCCAAAAGCGATATAAGTGAAATGATATCCGACTGGTTTGCATTTAAACCCAAAACATCATCTGTCACAGCAAATACAGATATAAGCGGGCAAGGTCTCAGTGTCACCCCCGAAACCTCACTGATAATTTTGAAAATCAGGCCGAAGGCAAGACCAAAATGCATCCACTAAACCAACTGGAGAGAAGGAACACCCACCACAGCCAGCGTCTGTCCCAGGATATATGTCAGCACGCCTGGCTTTACTTAAATGTACAGTGTAAAACTTTAAATTGTATGAGTCCGAGTCTAGCCCATGATGACGAGGAATGAACCCTATTCAGTGCTTTTGCCCAATATTCCTCAGCCAGATCGACACCAAGGTCATCCTCCCAGCTAGTCGTAGTTTTGTTTAGATCTTGAACTCCCAAATACATCAGCTGCGAGTATAGTACAGAGATCAGCCCTTTATTATTAAAGCTAAGTGTGAGTTTGTCCCACAGCATAGCAGGTGGTATATCAGGAAAAGAGGGAAGTTTTTCCTTGACAAAGTGGAGAATTTGCAGGTATTGAAAAAATTTATGATGTCGAAGGCCATATTTACTGCACAGTTTATCAAAACTAATTAATATATTATCAGTGCACAAATCTTTAATGCGCATAAAACTGTTCAAACCCCATTGTCTAAAAACTGAATCGAGTGTGGAGGAAAGAAATAGAGGGTTTCTATGAATAGAACCCAAACCTGAACTGATGTGGAAGAGATGGAAGACGGTTTACACATAAACTGAAGGGGAGCTGATATCCTAGCGGAAGCTTTTTCAGTACTGTGCATGAGAGTTTTTGGGAGAGTAGTTGAACTCGATTTGCAAGGGGATGGGATTTAGAGTTCGAGAGCAGATAGCGGAGTCGATATGGAGACAGATGTTGTTAAGACCTCCGAAAGATGCAGAAATCAAACGGTTGTGCATCAAGCGATTGGTGCCCTGAGCTCCGTACATTTTAATGCAGGAAGTTTCTAAGAAGGGGCAGTCGAGCTCAGGGCATGAATCAACACAGTGGAGAAGATATTGCAGACATTATTGAGAATTGGGTGTAGGAGGAGCAAGCAGGACAGCACGATATTTCGGGTTTCCCTATATTTAGACGTGAGAAAACGGCAGAACTACAGGAGGAGGGGTGACATTACAGTGCTGAGCAAATGTCACAGCAAAACACAGTCAGAACAGACAAGACAACTTTTCTAAGTGAGGCTTTATGGATGGAAATACAAAAACATAGAAAACTTATAGCAAAATACAGACCCTTCGGCCCACAAAGTTGCGCCGAACATGTCCCTACCTTAGAAATTACTAGGCTTACACATAGCTCTCTATTTTTCTAAGCTCCAGGTACTTATACAAAGAACTTATTGTATCCGCCTCCACCACCGTTGCCGGCAGCCGATTCCACACACTCGTCACTCTCTGCGTCTAACACTTACCCCGACATCTTCTGTGATCCTAGTCCCCAGCACCTTAAACCCGTGTCCTCTTGTGGCAAACATTTCAGCCCTGGAAAAAGCCTAATGATTATCCACACTATCAATGCCTCTCATCATTTTATGCACCTCTATCAGGGGACCTCTGATCATCCGTCGCTCCAAGGAGAAAAGGCCGACTTTACTGAACCTATTCTCATCCGGCATGCTCCCCAATCCAGGCAACATCTTTGTAAATCCCCTCTGCAATCTTTCCGTGGCTTCCACATCCTTGCTTCAGTGAGGAGACAACAACTGAGCACTGTACTCCAAGTGGGGTCTGACCAGGTTCCTACATAGCTGCAACATTACCTTTCGGCGTCTAAATTTAGTTCCACGATTGATGTTACCGAATACGCCGTGCGCCTTCTTAACCATAGAGTCAACCTGCACAGTTGCTTTGAGCGTCCTATGGACTCGGACCCCAAGATCCCTCTGATCCTCCACACTGCCAAGATTCTTACCATTAATGTCATATTCTGCCATCGTATTTGTCCTAGCAAAATGAACCACTTTGGGTTGATATCCATCTGCCACTTCTCAGCCCAATTTTGCATTATATAAATGTCCCGCTGTAACCTCTGACAGCCGTCCACACTATCTACAACACCTCCAACCTTTGTGTCAGCAGCAAACGTACTAACCATACCCTCCACCTCCTTATCCAGGTCATTAAAAAAAAACTCACGAAGAGTTAGTGTCCCAGAACAGGTCCCTGAATCACTCCGCTGGTGACCGACGTCCATGCAGAATATGCCACGTCTAAAACCACTCATTGCCTTCTGTGGGCAAGTCAGTTTTGGATGCACAAAACAATGCCTCCTTGAATCCCATGCCTCCTTACTTTCTCAATAATCATTGCCTGGGGTAAGTTATCAAATGCCTTGCTGAAATCCATAAACACTACATCTACTGCTCTTCCTTCCTCAATGTGTTTAGTCACATTCTCATCAAATTCAATCAGGCTCGTACGGCACAACCTGCCCTTGACAAAGCCATGCTGACTATTCCTAGCCATATCATACCACTCCAAATGTTCATAAATCTTGCCTCTCAGAATCTTCTCCAGCAACTTACCAACCACTGAGTTAAGACTCACTGGTCTATAATTTCCTCGGCTATCTCTGCTCCCTTTCTTAAATCAAGGAACAATATTCGCAACTCTCCAATCGTTCTGAACCTCCGCCGTCTCCATTGATGATGCAAATATCATCGCAAGAGGATTAGAAAGCCGGTCCCTCGTCTGCCATTGTAGCTTGGGGATAATCTCATCCGGGCACGGAGACTTATCCAACTTGATGATTTCCAAAATCTCTAGCACATCAAGATCAAAGCCTCTCATCATCTGATACACCTTATCAGGTCGTTTCTCATCCTCTGACTCTCCAAGGAAAAATGGCCGAATTCACTCAACCTATTCTCATAAGGCATGCTCCCGAAACCAAGGAACACCCTTGCAAATCTCCTCTGCATCCTTTCCATCGTTTCCACATCCTTCCCTCAGAGAGGCAACCAGTCCTCCAGGTAGCGTCTGGCCAAGGTCCTATAAATTTGCAACATTGCCTCTCTGCTTGTAAACTCAGTCTCACGGTTTATGAAGGCCAATACACCGTATGCTTTCTTAACCACAGAGACAACCTGTGCAGCTGCTTTGAGTGTCCTATGGACTCGAACCCCAAGATCTCGCTGTTCCACCACACTGCCAAGAGTCTGACCATTAATACCATATCCTGTCATCATACTTCACCGACAGAAGTAAAAGCCTGATGCTTCCCTGAGTTGAATTCCATCTGCCACTTCTCAGCCCAGATTTGCATCCTATGAATGCCCCGCTGTAAGCTCTGACAGGCCTAATAATTGGGGGTATCTACAACACCCCGAACCTTTGTATCATCCGCAAATTTAAGAACCACAGCTCCAGATCCCCATCCAGATCATTCATGCAATCACGTAGAGTTGACATCCAAGAACAGATCGCTGAGGAACTCCACTGTTCACAGGCTCCCATGCAGAATATGACACGACTGCAACCTCTCTTTGCCTTCTGTGGGCAAGCCAGTTCTGGATCCACAAAGCAATGTCTCTGTGGGCCACGTGTCTCCTTACACGGGATACATTATCAAATGCTGGGTGAAATCAAAATGCAGTACAACTACTGTGCTACCTTCATCAATTCGTTCAGTCCCGTCCTCGAAAAAAAAATCAGGCTGGTAAGACACGACCTGCCTTTGACAATTCCATGCTGAGTATTACCAATCATATTATGCCTCTACAAATGTTCATAAATCCTGCCTCTCAGGGACTTCTCCATCTACTTACCAACCACTACAGTAAGACTCAATGGTCTATAATTTTCTGGTCTATCTCTACTCCCTTTCTTTAATAAGGGAACAACATCCAGAAACCTCCATTCCTTCGGAATCTCTGCCATCTTCATTGATGATACAAACATCATCGCCAGAGGCTCAGCAATCTCCTCCGTCGGTTCGCACAGTAGTCTGGTCTTCCTTTCCCCGCGACTTTTGCAGATTGATGCTTTCTAAATGCTCCTTTCTGTCATCCTTACAATCGCCAGAATCTTTTATTCAAGTGTATACAGAAGCAAAGTATTCATTATGTACCTCTGCTTTCTCTTCCTGCTCCATACACACTTTTGCACTGTCACACTTGATTCGTCCTAAACTCTCCAGTCTTATCCACTTGTTCTTCTCATACCTACAGAGTGTCCTGCAGTTTACCTTCATCCTGTCCTGCCAGGCCTTCTTATGGCCCATTCTGGCTCTCCTAATTTCTTTCTTAGGCTCCCCCTGTTAGCTTTATAATCTTCTAGATCTCTGTCATCAACTAGTCTTTTGAAACTTTCGTAAGGTCTTCCTTTATTCTTGACTAGATTTACAACAGCCTTTGTACAGCACGGGTCCTGTACCCTACCCGCTTCTCCCTTTCTCATTGGAACATACATATGCAGAACTGCACGCAAATATCCTTTGAACATTGCCATGTTTAGTTCGAACATTTTTGAGAGCAATTGATCACAATTGAGCCATAACCACAGTGAATGGCGTTGCTGGTTCGAACGGCCGAATGGCCTACTCCTGCACCTATTTTCTATTGTCAATTTATGCTTCCAACTTTCTGCCTGATAGCCTCATATTTAGTCCTACTCCAATTAAACGCTTTGCTAACTTATCTGTCCCCATCCTTCTCAAATGCTATGATAAAGGAGGTAGTGTGTGATCACTATCTCCTTAGGAGATATGATGTTGTGGCCATTACAGAGACTTTGATGGCTCAGGGACAGGAACGGTTTCTTCAAGTGCCGGGGTTCAGATATGTCAGAAAGGACAGGAACGGAGGCAAAAAGGAGCTGTGGGCGTGGCACTGTTGATCAGTGATTCTGTCAGGGCTGCAGAAATGGTGGACCCCGTGGGTTTTTTTTTAAATGAGTCTCTGTGGATGCAGGTTAGGAATAGCAAGGGGGTCAATAACTTTACCGGGTGTTTTTTTAGACCGCCCAATAGTAACAGGGATATCGAGGAGCAAATAGAGAAACAGATCCTGGAAATGTGTAGCAATAACAGAGATGTCGTGATGGGAGATTTTAATGACAAAAATATCAATCGGCATCTCCTCAGAGCAAGGGGTTTAGATGAGATGGAGTTTGCTAGGTGTGTTCAGGAAGGTTTCTTGCAACAATATGTATATAATCCCACAAAAGGAGAGGTTGCATTCATTTGGTATTGGGAAATAAACCAGGTCAGGTGTCACAATTCTCAGTCGGAGAGATTGTTGGAGATAGTGATCAGAATGCTATCTCATTTACAATAGCAATGGAGAGAGATAAGAACAGACAAGTTAGAAACGCTTTTTGTTGGAGTAAGACGAATTATCAGGCTATCGGATAGGAACCTCCATGCTTAAATTGAAAACAGATGTTCTCAGAGAAAAGACGGCAGAAATGAGGCAAATATTCAGAGGATATTTGCGTGGAATTCTGCATAGGTATGTTCCAATGTGACGAGGAAGTTATGGTAGGGTACAGGGACCGTGGTGTACCAAGGCTGCACTAAATCAAGTCAAAACGAATAGTAAAGGTTACAAAAGTTTGATAGAGATAGGTGATGTTAGAGATCTGGAAGATTATAAGACTAACAGGAAGGAGTTTAAGAAGGAAATTAGGAGAACCAGAAGTAGCCATGAGAAATTCTTGACGGGGAGGAATAAGGAAAACCCCGAGGCTTTCCTCAAGTATGTGAAGAGTAATAGGACCAGATGCGAAAGAGTAGTACCGATCAAATGTGTCAAGCGGAAAATGTGTTTGGAACCGGAGGAAATAGCAGAAACTTAATGAATACTTTGCCTCAGTATTCACTATGGAAAAGGATTTGGGTGATAGTATCAATCACTTACAGCATGTTGATATTAAGAAAGAGGGTGAGCTGGAGCTTTTGGAAAGCATCAAGCTGGTAAGTCGCTGGGACCGGATGAGATGTACCCCAGGTTACTGTGGAGGTGAGGGAGGAGATTACTGAGCCCCTGGCGATGATGTTGGCATCATCAATGGGGACGGAAAAGGTTCCAGGGGATTGGAGGGTTGCGGATGTTGTTCCTTTATTCCACAAATTGTTCGAGATAGCGCAGGGAATTATAGACCAGCGAGTGTTTAGTAAGTGGATGGAGAAGATCCTGAGAGGCAGGGTTTATTAACATTTGGAGAGGTTTAATATGATTGGGAATAGTCAGCATGGTTTTGTCAATGGAAGGCCGTGCCTTTCAAGCCTGATTCAATTTTTTGAGGATGTGACTAAACACATTGATGAAGGAAGAGCAACAGGTGTAGTGTATATGAATTTCAGCAAGGAATTTGATAGGGTTTCCCTGGAAGTAATATTGAGAAAGTAAGGAAGCATGGGATCCAAGGAGGAAGGAGAAGTGAATGAATAAGGGAGTTGGCTAAGGAAATATGTGGGAAGAGGAGGAAATAAAGCGGTTAAGTTCGGATAAAGTAAGAAGATGTAGAGGAGAGAGGAAGTGGAGAGTAATAGCGAAGTCGTTGAGGTGGGACAGGTGAGTGGGGCAGAAGGAGACAGTGCCATGCGAGGATGGGAGGAAGAGAGTGATTGAGGAAAACGAAAGGAAGAGGAAGACTGGGACATGGAAGCAGGAAGGTGTGGTGGGAGAGAACGGGAAGCTCGGAGACTGGATGGGAGGAAGGGTGGAGACGGGACGGGGAGATGGGCCGAAGGGACGGGGGAAACAGAAAGCATCTGTGGGTGTGTAAGCACATTTGCGTGTCAGGGCGACAGGAGTATTGGTCGTGGAGAGAAGAAAAAGAGAGGGGCAGATGGGGGAGAGACTGGAATAAGATAATGGGGAAGAGGAGAGTGGCTGAAAAGTGGGAGAGAGGAGGTAGTTAAAAGAGCAAGGGTTGAAGAGGGGAGGAAGATAGGATAGAAAGAGAGAGAGAATGGTGGGAGAGAAAGGGAGAATGAAAAGGGGAGAGTTAGAGGGCCTATGGAGGGCAGGAATTTCGTGGAAAGCTGTTCACCTCACTCGGAGGGAGGGGGTTCACACATCGGTGGGTAATGGGTGGTTCCCCTGCCGCCCTGCTTTCTCGCAGACAGGGAGTCCGTAGCCCCGGTCATGAGCAGAGGCAGGGGCAGCGTCCAATCGGTAAAACAGGAAGAATCTGCCCCGGATTTATGAGGCTCTATATGAGTGAGAAAATTCCTCGGACGTTCCCTCCTTCCTCCTTCCTGCCCTCCGTCTCAACTCACCTCCACCAAATCCTTTCCTTTCTCTGTTCCTACTTCGATTCCATATTCCCTCAGTCCTCCCAGAATCCCTCTTCTTTCTCCAGCGCGATCTTCATTCTTCATCTCCTCCTCTCCGCTGCCTTGTTCCATCCTGATCTCACACTCTTACCTCCGTTCACCGACCCTATCTCCCCAATCAGTCTCCAACTCTCCCGCCTTTTTCTCCGTCTCACCCTCTCCGCTCATTTTCCCCATCTCCATCTCTCCTTCCGAACTCCTCTGTCCAAATACCCCTTATCACGCTCCCTTCTCCCCAGTCTGTCATTGTCACTCACCTCTCTATCTCTACCCGACCCCCAGTCCTCCCCTCTTTCTTCCCACTCTCATTACTCTTCCCCCAACCACTCTCATTTCTCACGACCACCCTCTGCAATACCCCCGATCTCTCTGTTCCCCGCACTTCCTACCCCTACACTCGGTTACTCAATTAATCAGCTCTTCATCCGGCGTTGGTTGGTACCGGTCTAACCCACTTGTTAACACAGGCTTCCTCTGACAACGGTTGCTTCCCCTATCTGAGCTCAGAGACGCAGAGAATCGTCGGCAGGATGGACCGGAGCGAGAGTTACATGAACGTGAAGTTGGGAAAAGCGGACTCTCGGTCTCCTTGCCGAGGTGAGTGCAGCAGAAACAGGCGACTGATGCGTTCTGCAGCTTATCCTGGTGTGTGTGATCGGACGGGTGGAGGGAGTTTCACATTATGTCTGCCCGGGAGTGTGTGATGAGTGAATGTGGAGTGAATGTGGAGTCACTCTGTGACTGACCCCGGGCGTGTGTGATTGGACGGTGTGGCGGGAGCATCACTCTGTGTCTGACCCCGGGATTGTGTGATGGAGGGAACCTCATTCTGTCTCTGACCTTCGCTGTTTTGTCCCCAGCTGAACCTGATGTATTGTACGCGGAAGTTAATTTCAAGTCCCCCTCGGCGCCTCGGGTCCGGGCAGATCGAGGTCAGTTTCATTTTTTTTTATTTCACCCTGTTCAGCTGATACGGCCAATCCCGTCGAGAGATCTCAGGGAAAACGTTCCTAATGATTGCCTGTTTCAGCATAAGACGGAAGGAACGCGTGGGAGAGACGATGGGGGGGGGGGGTGGGGGTGGTGTGAACGTTGTGGGAGGGACGGTGCAGAGGGTGCTGTGAGGAGTGAGCAGCCTTGGAGGGGCGGTGTAGAATGAGCGCCGTGGGATGGTTTGAGGAGAGTGGGCTGTGAGAAGGGTCGGTGAGGAGAGATAGCATGGCATGTGCCATCTGGAGGAAGTGGCGATGAGGAGAGAGCGCTGTGGGATGGGGTTGCGGAGATCAGTGAGCGCCGTGTCCGTGTGGTGAGGAAGGTACGCGGTATAAATCCATACCCGCTCTCTCACTTTTCTTAACCCCACTCTCTTTTCCTTTCCAATTCTTCCCCTTCCTCACCTCCTCACGCCCTCGCCGCTCTCTGTCTCTCCCCTCCTTCCTCTCCCCGTTATCCTCACTGTCACTCAATGTCCCGTTCTCTTCGCCCTCTCTCATTATCCCCTCTCCCTCCCGTCTCTCCTCTATCACAGTCACCGTCTCTACCACTCCCCGTCTCCCCCACTCCCCGTCTCTCCCTCGCGCTCTTTCCCTCTCTCTTCGCTCCGTCTCATCCTTCCGCGTCCGCCCGTCCCGGTCTTCCAACCTCGCTCTCTCCCTAAATTTGCCCCTCAATCCCGTCCCGCGCTCTCCTCCTCTCTGTGCACGCCTCTCTTCCTTTCCCGGACGCTCTCTCCCCTCGCTCTTCTCTCTCTCTCTCTCAAATTATCTTCTTTTCTCTTCGCCATCTCTCTCCCACTTTCTCCTCCCCTCACTCTCCCTTGTCAATCGCCCTCTTTCACCCTCTCTCACACCTTTCCATGCCCTCTCGCTTTTTCCGACTCTCTCCCCTGTCCCTCCCCTCTATCTCCACCTCTCCCACCCCGTTCTCTCTCCTCTGCTACCTCCTGTGTCTCTCCTATCTCTACCCCTCTCCCTCACTCTCATATTCTCACCCCTTCTCTCTCCCTCACTTGCCTCCCTCTCTTCTCTCTCTTCCCGACACCCTCCTCTATTCCCTACCGCTCTCAATCTCTCTGCCTGTCCGACTCTCTCTCCCAGACGGTCTGAACGCCACTTACTCAGAGCTGAACTTTCGGAAAGAGGAAACTCGCATCGATGAGGACGAAGATTCTCCGATTTCCTCGGGACCCGGCTGTCTGCCAACCACTGCACAAACAGGTCAGAGTTTACAGTGATGACGTCATTATGGATTGGTTATGTGTCATATTCCCAAGTTCCCAAGTTTCTAATGCATCTGCTTCGACCACTTCCTCTGTCAGCTCGTCCCATAGACTGACCACAATCTGGGTAATAAAAGGTTGTTAGTCGTCTTCCCAATTACATCCCTTTCCCCCCTCACTTTAGACATTGCGTTCTGGTCCTCGGTTCTCCAAGTCTACGGAAAATATCTGTACGCACTCACCGCTCTTGGTTTCATACGCCTCTCTAAGGTCACCCCTACACTCCAAGGAATAAAGTCCCAACCTGCCCCACATCTTTCCGAAGTTAGTCCCACGAGTCCGGCAACATCCTCGTTCTGCTCTTTCTGTTTGGTCGACTCACACTCCCTAATCGTCCCACCCTACCCACCCCACTGTCTCTGCCCCTCTCCTACCGGAATCTCGTCCTCTACTAGGTTCCCGACTCTCCCCAACCACTCTTCTAAAAATCATTCGCCGCCTATGACCTTCTTTCTCCGAAACTCCCCAGTCTTCCCCCTCCGTCCCTCTCTCCTCCCCTGTTCCCTCCCCCTCCCTTCCTTTTTCCCCCTCTCTCGTCGCTGTCTATCTCCTTCAAATCTAACAGGCCCTCCGTCCCTCATCTGTTTCCCTCCACGTTATCGACTCTCACCTCAATCCTGTGCCCTCTGTTTCCCGATACTCCGGACCCGAGGAATGTCTGTGCTCTTTCACCCTGCTTGCGCCCCTCGTAGTTTTATACAACAGAGGTAAGGTCACCCCTGCGCTTCAAGGAATAGTCTCGAACTGTCCGACCACTCTCCATGCCTCACTCCCCCGAGACCAACATCCTCGTAAACTTCCCAGCACCGTGGCCTTTCCTAAATCAGGGCGATCAACACTGAACAAGAGCGGCGTCACTGTACATCTACAACGTGACCTCCCGACTCCTGTACCATCACCTTCCAGAGCAGTGTACCATCTGAGACCATGTTAATGTCTAGGTAGATTACATCTACTTCCCGTACCTGATCAGTCCTTCCGATTCAAATTAGCCAGACTACTCCCTCTGTATCTCAGTCATTGTAATATCTCTCTCCCTCCTCCATCTTCCACCCTCCCTACTTACCCATTCCTCCCTCTCTCTTTCATCAGTCAATTCTTTCTCCATTTCTCCCTATCTTCCTCTCTTCCATCTGCCAGAGTGATCTACCAAATGGGATCTTGTGACTGTACTTGTTAAAGTCATTGTACATTTTAAACTAATTTTACGCATTCACCACTCTCTGTGTAAAAAACTTACTCTTTACATCTCCTTTCTACCTACTTTCAAGCAGCTTAAAACTATGCCCTCTCGTGCAACCCATTTCCGCCCTGAGGGAAAAGACTACACGATCTACACGATTAATGCCTCTCACCACCTTCTACACCTCTGTCAGGTCACCTCTCATCCTCCGTCGCTCCAAGGAGAAAAGGCCGAGTTCACTCAACCTATCCTCATAAGGCATGCTCAGCAATCCAGGCAACATCCATGCAAATCTCCTCTACACTATGTCTATGGTTTCCACGTCCTTCTTGTCATGAGAAACAAAGGAACATAGAAATACAAGAGCTCAAAGTTGAGCTGAACATCTCCCTGCGTTACTTGGCTTACCGATAGCCCTATATTTTTCTAATTTCCAAGTACCTATCCAATACCCGGCAGCCCATTCCACGCACTCACCACTCTCTTCTTAATTTAAAAAACCTAACCTTGACATATCTCTCTGTATCTGCTCACCAGCACCTTAAACCCGTGTCCTCTTGTGTCAATCATTTCATCCCGGGCAAAAAAACAAACAAACAATCTTCTAACTTCCACACGATCAATGCCTCTCATCACCTTATACACCTCTATTTGGTCACCTCTCAACCTCTGTTGCTCCAAGGAGAAAAGGCCGACTTCACTCCACCGATTCTAATAAAGCACGCTCCCCAATCCAGGAAACCTCCTTGTAAATATCCTTTGCATCCTTTCTATGGCTCCCACATCCTTCCCACAGTGAGGCGATCAGAGCTGAGTACAGTACTCCATGTGGGGTCTAACCAGAATCCTGTATAGCTGGGACATTACCTCTTGGCTCCGAAATTCAAGTCCACGATTGATGAAGCGCAATGCACCGTACCCCTTTTTAACCACAGAGTCAATCTACGTAGCAGCTTTGACAGTCCTATGGACTCGGATCCCAAGATATGTCTGATCCTCCACACTGCCAAAAGACTTACTTAATACTATATTCTGTCATCATATTTGACCTACCAAAATGAGCCACCTCATACTTATCTGGGTTGTACTCCATCTGCAAATTCTCAGCCCAGTTTTGCATCCTATCAATGTTCCGTTGTAACCTCTGACAGCCCTCCACACTATCCACAACACCCCTACACTTTGTGTCATCAGCAAATTGACAACCCCATCCCTCAACCTCCTCATCTGCACATTTATAAAAATCGCAAAGAGTCGGTGGCCCAGAACAGATCCCTGAGGCACACCGCTGTTGTCCGTCGTCCATGCAGAATATGACCCGTCTACAAGCACACTAAGCCTTCTGTGGGAAAGCCAGTTGTTGATCAACAAAGCAATATCCCCTTGGGTCCCATGACTCCTTACTTTCTCAATAAGTCTTACATTGGGTACCTTATCAAATGCCTTGCTAAAATCTATGTATACGACATCTCCGGCTCTAACTTCATCAATGTGCTTAGTTACGTCCTCAGAAAATTCAATCAGGCTCGCGAGGCATGACCTACCTTTGGCAAACCAATCCTAACTATTCCTAATCATGTTATGCCTCTCCAAGTGTTCATAAATCCTGCTTCTCAGGATCTTCTCCATCAGCCGAGCACCCACTGAAGTAAGACTCACGGGTCTATAATTTTGTAAGCTGTCCCTCTTCCATTTCATGCATGAGGGAGAAACATCCGCAAACATATAATCCTCCGGAACCTCTCCCGTCCTCATTGATGATGTAAATGTCATTTCGAGACACTCAGCAATCTCCTACTTCGCTTCCCACAGTAGACTGGGGTACATTACGTTCGGTCTTGGTGACTTATCCAACTTGATGCTTTCCAAAAGCTCCAGCACATCCTTTTTATTACTTTCTACATACTTAAGTTTTTCAATCCACTGCAAGTCATCCCTACAATTTCCAAGATCATTTTCCGTAGTGAATACAGAAGCAAATATTCATTCAGTACCTCCGCTGTTACCTCCGGTTCCATACACACATTTCCATCGTCACACTTGATTCGTCCAATTCTCTCACGTCTCATCCGCTTGCTCTCAACATATTTACAGAAAGCCTTGGGGCTTTCCTTAAGACTGTCTGCCAAGGCCTTCTCATGGCCCTTTCTGGCTCTCCTAATTTCATTCTGAAGCTACTTCCTGCTCGCATTATAATCATCTAGATTCATATCATTACCTAGTTTCTGGAAATTTCGTACAGTCATCTCTTCCTCTGACGTGATACACAACAGCCTTTGTACACCACGGTCCCTGTTCCCTACCATAATTTCCCTGTCTCAATGAAACGTACCTACTCAAAAACTCACGCATATATCCCCTTAAATTGTCACATTTCTTGCTTACGTTTCCCTGCGAACCTTTGTTTCCAATTCAAACTTCTAAATTCCTGCCTGATAGCCTGATATTAGCCCTTACACGAATTAAAAGTTTCCCTAACTTGTCTGTGCCTATCCCTCACCAATGCTATGGCAAATGAGATAGAATTGTGATCAGTATCTCTAAAATGCTCTCCCACGGAGAGACCTGACACCTGGCCAGGTTTATTTCCCAATGCCAGATCAAATACAGCCTCTCCTCATGTAGGATTATCTGTATATTATGTCAAGAATCATTCTAGAACACACCTCACAATTTCTACCCCATCTAAACACCCTCACACTAGGGAGATTTCTACAATAGTTGGGAAAGTAAAATCTCATACCACAGCAACCCTGTTGTTATTACTCCTTTCCAGAATCTGTCTCCCAATATGCTCCTCGATGTCCCTGTTACGATTGGATGGTTTGTGAAAAATCACCCAGTAGAGTTATTGACCTCTGCTTATTCCTAACTTCCACCCACAGAGACTCCGTAGACAGCCCTTCCATGTCGTCCACCTTTTATGCAGACGTGACAATATCCATGATCAACAGTGCCACGCCCCCACCTTGTTTCCTTCCTCCCAATCCTTTCTGGAACGTCTAAAGCCCGGCATCTGAAGTTGCCATTCCTGACCCCGAGCCACCCAAATTTCTGTAATGGCCACAACATCATACCTCCAAGTGCTAATCCACGCTCTGAGCACATCCGCTTTATTCATGATACTGTTCGAATTAAAATAGACACATCTCAAACCATCGGGCAGAGCGCGATCCTTCTCTATCACCTGTCTATGCTTCGTTTCGCACTGGCTCCAAGCTTTCTCTATTTGTGAGCCAACCTCCCTTTCCTCTGTCACTACAGTTCGGTTCCAAACCCCCAGCAATTCCAGTTTAAACTCTCCCCAGTAGCTTTAGAAAACCTTCCCGCCAGGATATTGGTCCTCTTCAGATTCAATTTCAACACATCCTTTTTGTGCAGGTCACTCCTGCACCAGAGGGGGTCCTAATGATCCAGAAATCTGAACCCCTGTCCACTGTCCCAATCCCTCAGCCACACATTTATACTCTATTGCATACTCATTCTATTATTATCCTTACCGTCACGTGGCACAGGCATTAACTCGGAGATTACTACCTTTGAGTTTCGGCTTCTCAACTGTTTTCCTAACTCCCTGTAGTATCTTTTTAGGACCTCCGTCCTTTTCCTACCCATGTCGTTGGTAGTAATATGTCCCACGATCTGTGTCTCTTCTCCTTCCCACTACAAGATATCGTGGACGTGATCAGAAATATCCCGGACACTAGCACCTGGGAGGCAAACTACGTTTCGCGTTTCTTTCTGCGTCTATCTGACCCCCCACCTACAGAGTCCCCTATCGCTGCTGCATTCCTCTTCCTTTCCCTACACATCCCGAGCCACAGGACCAGACTCTGTTACAGAGGCGCGACCACTGTTGCTTCCTCCAGGTAGGCCGTCCCCAGCCAACAGTATTGAGGCAGGAATACTTATTGTTAGTGGGCACAGCCACTGGGGTACTCTCTAATACCTGCTTCTTGTCCTTCCCTCTCCTGATGTCAGTAGGGTGAGTAGGTTTGCAGATGATACGAAGATAGTTCGTGTTGTGGGCAGCGTTGACGACTGACAAATAATTCAGTGTGGATCAGTTTCAGATAGGGTTTGAGGAAATGGCGGGTGGAGTTTAACACTGACGAACGTTAAATGATGCGCCTTGGTAAGTCAAATGAAGAGATAGCACCTTATCAAAGACACGATTCTAAACAGTGTTGATGAGCAGAGGATCCTGGCGTCCATGTTCACAGTTCCCTGAACGGGGCTGCACAGTTTGATGGGATGGTTAAGAAGTCCTGTGGCATTCTTCCCTTTATTAGTCGGGACATTGAGTACAAATGTCAAGGAGTTATGTTGCAACTTCATAAAAATCACTAGTTAGGCTGAATCAGGCGTATTGTATACAGTTCTGGTCACCCCATTATCGGAAGGATGTCAGGGCGTTGGGGAGCCTCCGGAGAGGTTTAACAGGACTCTGCCGGGATTCGATGGCATGTATTACAACGAGAGGTCGGACACCTGGGCTGCTTCGTCTGGAGCGGAGGAGGCTCAGGGGAGATCTGACTGATCTCTGGAATCCGTCAGACGCCTGTCAGCCTTTGCCAAGTCAAGGAATGTGGACTCTCGGAGATGACGGCTGAAAGTAGAAGAGATTCAGAGACGGAGGAGTGATCGTGGTGGAAGAAGACAGCGCGGATTGTGGGTGGGTGGGAACAACAGTGTGGGTCACTGCTGAATTCACACACACGCTGAATGTTCACTCCACAGGTCCACATACAGAGCAGCCGAAAGATAAAATCAGAAATAAAACGGACCGTAAGATCTGCCTACTCTGCCTAGTTACATCCGTCCTCATCGCGATAGTTGCCGGGCTCTCGATCTATGGTGAGTCGAACGGGCTCCGGATGGAGTCAGAACGTAAGCTAACAGAGTGGAATGAAGAGTTAGCGTAAAACCTCACAGTGATGCCGACACGATCCTCAAAGTGACACCGACGCACCGGTTAACCGTTGCAATAACACGGCCTTTACCGGAACACAATCCAGTCTCATAATGAAACCGACATGCCATTCACAATAACACCAACAATACCTTCACCGTAGCGCTGACACGCCCCCGTACGCGACACAGATACATACCTAAACGGGACACGAACACGACCCTCCCCGTGTCACAGACATGGCACTCACAGCGACATGAACATACCCCTCACTGTAACATCGACATGCCCATGACCCTGTGACTGATAAACTCCTCAAGGCGACACCGAAACACACCTCACAGTGACACCGACACGTCCCTTGAAAGCGACACTGTGTCACCACTCTCAACATGATACGCCCCTCAGCATGAACCGTACCGCACCGTGACAATGACACACCACTTACCGTGACCGCGCGGCACCATGACAATGTCTCACACGTCATTGTTAAAGCTAAACGTCGTTCACCATCTCTCTCAGTATTACAGATTCGTCGGTCTCAAATCACCTCCGAACAAAAAAACCAGATACTTTGCCAATTCCTGACCAGTAACAGAGGTGAGGCAACAACGGACTCCTACCTGTCCTAACTGACTCGGCATTACAGGGTGGGACGGGGGGGGGGGGGAGAGAGAGTGAGAGAGAGAGAGAGAGAGAGAGAGAGAGAGAGAGAGAGAGAGAGAGAGAGAGAGAGAGAGAGAGAGAGAAAGAGGGAGATTCACTCTGTCTCTGACGCCAGGTGTCTCTGATGCGATGATGCGTCTGCAACAGACTCTGCGCCGGTGTGGAGGGAGAGACACTCAGTGTCTGACCCCGGGAGTGTGTGATGGGACGGTGTGGAGGGAGAATCACTCTGTGTCTGACCCCGGGAGTGTGTGATGTGACGGTGTGGAGGGAGATTCACTCTGTGTCTGACCCCGGGAGTGTGTGATGGGACGGTGTGGAGGGAGCTTCACTCTGTGTCTGACCCCGGGAGTGTGTGATGGGACGGTGTGGAGGGAGATTCACTCTGTGTCTGACCCCGGGAGTGTGTGATGGGGCGGTGTGGAGGGAGCTTCACTCTGTGTCTGACCCCGGGAGTGTGTGATGGGACGGTATGGAGGGAGATTCAGTCAGTGTCTGACCCCGAGAGTGTGTGATGGGACGGTGTGGAGGGAGATTCACTCTGTGTCTGACCCCGGGAATGTGTGATGGGACGGTATGGAGGGAGATTCAGTCAGTGTCTGACCCCGAGAGTGTGTGATGGGACGGTGTGGAGGGAGATTCACTCTGTGTCTGACCCCGGGAGTGTGTGATGGGACGGTATGGAGGGAGATTCAGTCAGTGTCTGACCCCGAGAGTGTGTGATGGGACGGTGTGGAGGGAGATTCACTCTGTGTCTGACCCCGGGAGTGTGTGATGGGACGGTGTGGAGGGAGATTCAATCTGTGTCTGTCCCCGTGAGTGTGTGATGGGACGGTGTGGAGGGAGATTCACTCTGTGTCTGACCCCGGGAGTGTGTGATGTGACGGTGTGGAGGGAGATTCACTCTGTGTCTGACCCCGGGAGTGTGTGATGGTACGGTATGATTGGAGCTTTTTTTTCTGTATCTGATAGCGGGACTGTGTGATTACACTCGGAGTTTGACACTCTGAGCGTGTGATGGGAAGATGTGGAGAAATGAGGTGTTGAATCTCTCAGTGTCTGAAACCGGTAATGCGTGTCATGATCTGCATGGAGTTTTGCTCTCTGTCTGATACCGGGAGGGTGTGATCGGATGATACGGAGGGAACTTTTCGCGTTTGCGTGATCAGACAGAGTAGAAGGAACCTTTCTAAGATTAACCAAGTGTCTGCCATGGAACAGTGTGGAGGGAGATTCACTGTTCCTTCCTGCTGATTTCCAGAGCAGATGTGTTCCAAGGACTGGGTCAGAATTAGCGACAGGTGTTATTATGTCTCGACGTTTGAAACAACTTTCCACACAGCGATGCAAGAATGTTTAAAACGTGATTCAAGGCTTCTCGAAATCAATTCAACGGATGAAGCGGTAAGTACCGCAACACGAGATGATCCAACAGTAACACAGGACTCGTCACAGACTCCCGGCGCACAGGGTGAAATACCCAACACACACACGCGGGATCTGGTACAGAGATAAACTCTCTCCACGCACACCCGGAGTCCAACAGAGAATGAGGCTGCCTCCACACCGTCCCATCACACACTCACTGGGTCAGACACAGAGTGAATCTCCCTCCACACAGTCCCTCCACACACTCCCGAGGTCAGACACACAGTGAATCACCCTCCACACCGTCCCATCACACACTCCCGGGATCAGACACAGAGTGAATCTCCCTCCACACCGTCCCATCACACACTCACTGGGTCAGACACAAAGTGAATCTCTCTCCACACCGTCCCATCACACACTCACTGGGTCAGACGCAGAGTGAATCTCCCACCACACTGTCCCATCACACACTCCCGGGCTCAGACACAGAGTGAATCTCCCTCCACACCGTCCCATCACACACTCCCGGGGTCAGACACAGAGTGAATCTCCCTCCCCAGATTCCTGTTGTAATCAACAGACAGAAGCTACGTAGATAATTTTCAATTCTTGGCATTAATAACATTAATTTATTTTCCCAGAGCTTTGTATCGCAAAGAGTTTTGTATAAAACCCGTTCATACTGGATTGGAAAATGCGAAGTCGGGTGAGATTTGGACTGATCTCTGGGGTGGGTGATGGGGTTTGTTTACTCACTGAAGTGGTTTTCTGGGAACAGGGAGGGGTTCTGGGATTTGGTTGTAGACTGACGTAGATAGATAGATAGATAGATAGATAGATAGATAGATAGATAGATAGATAGATAGATAGATAGATAGATAGATAGATAGACAGATACTTTATTCATCCCCATGGGGAAATTCAACATTTTTTTTTCCAATGTCCCATGCACTTATTGTAGCAAAACTAATTACAACCAATACTTAACTCAGTAAAAATATGATATGCATCTAAATCACTCTCTCAAAAAGCATTAATAATAGCTTTTAAAAAGTTCTTAAGTAGTTTACTTAAATAAATTGAGTCCTAACCCCGGCACTTTAACATATCTTACTCCTGGCGGTTGAATTGTAAAACCGAATGGCATTGGGGAGTATTGATCTCTTCATCCTGTCTGAGGAGTTGTGTATAGGGTTGTGTGATTCACTGGGGTGGGATGGTACATTGGGAACATTTTGGGACCGACACGTGTCTGTCGGGGAAGGACAGGACAGTGGGAATATTTCGGAAACTGTCAGGTGCAGCGGCGAAAGATCTGTACACAGAGATTATTTTGGTACTGACTCATGTGGGTGAGGACAGCGCGGTGCCGTGGGATTATTTTGGAGATATTCGCAGGGCTGTGAGGAGAGGGATCAACAGTGGGATTAGTTTAGTGAGTGACTTAGATCTGATGGGCGGGAGAAGGACAACTCGATTAGTTTGGAGACTGATACTGTGCGGTGGCATACTATGGGTTAACGGGATTAGTTTGCGAACTGACGCAAGGATGTGGGAGAGAGGGTGCCAGTGGTATAAGTCTGGAGACGGACCAGAGGCTATCGGGAGAGCGCGGAGTAGTGGGGTATGTCAGGAGACAGACACGAAGATCTGGGTAGAGGAAGGGGCAACGGGATTACGCTGGGGCCGGCAGAGAGATGAGGGAAGAGTATGGAACATTCGGATTCATTTCGGGACAGACATAACTCTGCTGTGAGACGGTGGGATAGTGGGGTATGTTCGGGGACTGAGACAGATCAGCGTGGAGTGGTTGGACCTATTCGATTCGTATGTGGACTGACAGAGGTGCGATTAGTTTGGGGGGATTCGAGGCTGTGGGGAAACATTGGGTCAGTGCGATTAGCTTGGGGAACTGACACAGGGCTGTGGGGAGACATTGGGACCGTGGTGTCTGCCTGGGTACTGGCACTGCCGTGGGGGGAGAGTGGTTCAATGGGATGAGTTTGGGGACTCACACAGGCAATTAGGAGAGAGCGAAATCATGTGATTAGCTTGGGGACGGTCTCCGCTCGGGTCCTCTACTGAAGCTGTTTTGTCTCTGTTGATATTTCTAACCCTCCTGGATAGGAATGTGGGCTGGAGTCTCCTGTACATGACGTCCTCTGGAACGCCCGTCTGCACTCAGTGCGGAAGGAGTTTCCGTTGTGATGGTGATTGGAGTTTCATCTGCGAGAAGTCGACACCTTTGGTCCCGGATGTTTCAGAAAAGATCCAGGATCTCTGTCAGCAGCCACTGGAGGGGACATGAATCAAGTGACTACCCCCATTTTCTCCTCCTTCTCTCTCTTTCACTCTAACTCCTAAGTCCTTTCAAATTCGCTCCCACCCTCTCTGCCACTGCCTCCGACATCTCCTCCTCTTGTCGTCATCATATTCTCCCTACCAGATACCGACAAACCCCTCTCGCCGTCTATCCCATTAGTTCTCGCCACTCCCCCCGTCCCGGTCTTCCTAGTTCCCTCTACCTTCCTCTCTACCCCTCAGCACCCCTTATACCCTCGAACTTTCTCCGCCCGCACTTTCTGTGCTCCCACTGCCCACCTCTCACCTTTTCCCTCTCTCCGGCACTCTGTACCTCCCCTCCCCGTTCACTCTAAACCCTCCCATCTCCCTGATCTCTCTCTCTCTTTCTGATTTCCACTCACTCTCACCGCAATCCTGTGCCGTCTAGTTCCTGATAACCCAACCCTGGGTGAAAGTCTGTGCGCATTCCCTCTGTCTGTGCCCCTCTCGGTTTTATGGAACTCTGTGAAGGTTATAACTACGCTCCAGGGAATAAAGTCCCAACCTTCCCTCCCTCCCACCATAACTCAGTCCTCCGAGTTTCGGCAATATCACCGTAGAACTCCCTGTACAATATATCCAGTTCACTGACATTTTTCCTGAAGCAGGGTGGCCTCACCGACGTCTTGTACCACGGCAACGTGACCTCCCGACTCCTGTACTCAGTGTGACCAGTGAAGACCAGCGGGCCATGTGTCCTGTCCACCCTATCGGATGTTTTCCACCGGAATCGCTATTTCAATTATTATCTGAAGCTTATAACGCCTGGAATTTGTTCTTTTGAAGCATCAGTATGGCGCAAAGATGTACAATTAATGTAAATTGCAAATATCAATAAATACCGCAGAAATGTCGAGTTAGTGCTGATGCGGTGAAAGATGTGATGGAGCAGGGGAAGAAGCTGTTCCTGAATCGCTGTGTGTGGGTGTTCTGTCTCCCGGAGCTGTCAAATACTCCTCCTATAATACGACATCCAATCCCGTTATCATTCCCGTGAACCCTGTCAATGTCTCACATCCCCTGTGAGATAAGCGATCGAGACCTGCTCACCAAACTCCAAATGTGAACTCACCAGTGACGTATTAAGCCTGAGAATGACGTCCTTGCCTTTACGTCCCAGTCCTCTCGAAATGAATGCTATCATATCATTTGCCTTCCTCACCACCGGCTCAAGCTGCAGGTTAAACTTCTGGGAAAGTTGCACGAAGTCTCCCAAATCCCTCTGCACCGCAGATTGTTTTTAATCCTTACACACTGTGCCTGTCATGTTTGATCCATTTTGACATGTGAAAGCAGTAATAACACCCTAAATGCCATTTTTTTGGCCGAAATTTGATGTATTTTCCTAAGGTGAGCCAAAATGCGCAAACATGAAAATATTTAAAAATGTTACACCTTTGTACAGGTGCTACAAATTTTTGTACATTGAGGCTGTTCAGGGTCAAATCTGACACGTATCTATTGAAATGGATTTCAGATCTCTGAAACATTAATTAAGGATTCACCACCCATTTATTAATGTCAGATAGGCTATTTATGCATTTTAAATAGATCTGTGGTTCAAACTTTTTATATAGTCCCTTGTTATGAGGGGATTCCTCCGTCGGGTCAAAATTGACCCAGACCATTCTGTGAAGGCATAGAATATTATCGGTTGTCTGGGTTAAAAAAAAAACACTCCATTTAGAAAACAGTCTACGCTTTTATTTCTTATTTTCAAATTGAAGGACGATACGATTCCCGGCACTGTATTCTATCTGCCTCGCCTATTTTCATTTTCCTGATCTATCTGAGCCATTCTGCAGCCCCCCTGCTTCCTCAACACAACCTGTCGATCGGTAACGTTGCTACCGACTGTGGTTTCCGGATGAGGGAGTCTCTCATCCCGTTGCAGAGGGACGGACCCCAGCCCGGGATTTTGAGTCGGTGATTAAAACTGGGAGCACGTGCGCGTTGAATAATTCACATCCTGTCACGCGCACTCACAGTATCCGGGACAGAATTCCAGACGACTGGGAATGCGGAGCGCTGGGGTTTGCTGAGAGGAAAGAATGCGGGGGTGGGTGAGGGGGTTGTTGAGCTCTTCTTTTGACTTGGGTAGCGTGTGATGCGATTGTGCGGGTTTTGAGCTCTGGAGTTGCAGTTGAACTGAACAATATTTCAATCGTGAGTGTGTGAAGGGATGGGGAACAGGGAATTCCCTCTGTGTCTGCACCAGAAAGAATGTAATGGGACAGTGTCGAGGAAGAATCGCGTGTTTGACCCCGGGAGTCTGCCATGGGACGGTGTTGAGGGAGCTTAACTCTGTGTCTGACCCCCAGAGTGTATGATGGGACAGTGTGGAGGGGGACTCAGTCTGTGTCTGACCCCGGAAGTGAGTGATGGGACGGTGTGGAGGGAGATTCACTCTGTGTCTGACCCCGGGAGTGTGTGATGGGACGGTGGGGAGGGAGATTCATTCAATGTTGACTCCGGAATTGCGTTATACGACTGTGAGTGGGAGCTTCACTCCTTTTCCGAAACGTTGAGACAACGCGGAGGGAGCTTCAATCCTTGTCTGACTCCGAACTTGTGTGATGTAATGTTGGTAAGGGAGCTTCACTCAGTGTCTGCCTCCGGGTGTGTATGATGGGATGGTATGGAGGAGTTTCGCTCAGGGTCTGACTGACGGTGTCAGAGACTCATATATAATTTCCCCTTGGGACAGCCTCCAATCAGATTTCGGGAGCGGGAAATGTGTACATTATAAACCAGTGCCTCGCGTTTGTTTGAACAACAACCAATCAGCAAGGCGGGTCCATCAGCAAGAGAAAATAAATTTGAAACATAGGAACATAGAAAACCTACAGCACAATGCAGGCCCTTCGGCCCACAAGGCCCGACCTTAAAAAAATTACTAGGCTTACCCAGTGCCCTCAAATTTTCTGAGCTCCATGTACCTATCCAAAATTCTCTTAAAAGACCCTATCGTATTCGTCTCCACCACCGTTACTGGCAGCCCATTCCACGCACTCACCACTCTCTAAGTAAAAGACTTACCCCTGATATCTCCTCTATAACTACTGCCCTGCACTTTAAACCTGTGTCCTCTAGTGGCAACCATTTCAGCCCCGGGAAAAAGCCTCTGACCATCTACACGATCAATGCCTCTCATCATCTTGTCGTTATACGATGACTCTCTGTCAGGTAATATTGGGAGGAAAATAGACCGAATGTTCAGTTCGCAGGAAACTGGGTGACAGTTCGGAGATTCAAAGGGGTTAAGCATCCAGGCACAGTACAACGTCCCCCAGTGGCCAAGCGGCTCAATAACAGGTATACCAGTTTGTATGCCTCTGGGCGGGATAGACGGGTTAAAACAGGGGTGTCAAACTCATTTTAGGTCACGGGCCGGATTAAGCAAAATGCAGCTTCATGCGGGCCGGATCAGTCGGACGCGTGCGAACGCAGCTTTCGTTGCCTCCGTTTTTTCAGCCTGCTCTCATGTGTCTCAGTCTCTGCTATAACTACAAAGTGTTTCACTTTACAAATTCCGTTTCTTATGAAGAAGACTGCCGAGCAAGACTGCCGAATAAACACTAAAAACCCTGAAAACCTGGTACCTGAATAAACTCAGCATTAGCCATATCATACGCCATAGGCGCTTCGATTACTGGGGCCAGCTTTAATAGTAATTAGATATTATCTCGCGGGCCAAAGATAATTCCACCGCGGGCCGGATTTGGCCCGCGGGCCTTGAGTTTGACATATATGGGTTAAAATGATGAAGTCGAGATATGTCTCGGAGGTTCGGACGACACATGAACATCCATGGATACAGCCGAACGAGCGTGCGTTACTCCAGAAACAAGGTGCAAAGCGCAATATCAGCATTCAAACGCGGAACCAAACACAAATAATATGGATAAAATAGAAAAGTAACAACGCAGCATGAGGCCCTGGGTTAACTGAATGCCTCGGATATCTGCACTCGTTCACAAAGAGATTGTCTTCTGCCGAGCGAACACTGGGGGGCAGCACAGACTCCTGCCTGAAGGCCACGCCAAACCTGCCTGCCGTGCGCAGATCCTTCACTTCCTCTGCCAGCGACCGGCTCTCACAGTTTACACATCAACTTGAGTTGAATTGAGATCTCAGCGGGAATTTTTGCCATTAAAGATGGGTGGGGTGGACAGTAAACTAGAGATACAGGGGGGTGAAAACCGTAATGCCATCACAGATAGAAGAAAGCTTGTTGGAACAGATGTTGGCCTCAGGCCTCAGATGAAGTCAGGAAGCAAAACGTTGAGCCTGCTGGGGTTCATGTTCTGAGCTGCGCAGGTTTCAATGCAGTAAGTATTGTACTAAATGCAGATGAGCTCAGGGCGGGGTTCAAAGTCTGGAAGTATGAGATTGTAGCCAGTAGTGAGACTTGGTTGCAGGAGAGGCAGGACCGTTAGCTTAATATTCCGGGTTTCGGCTGATTTAGTCGTGCTAATGATGTCTGATAAGAATAATGGGAGGATTTGAAGTACGGAGGGATTTCAATGCAGAGGATTGGGGTTCACACACTGTGGATGGGGAAGGGAGCCGGGAAACCAAGGGGCAGAGCGGATAGGAGTTGGGACTGGGTTTGACATTTCGGAGATCCCTGATTAATTTCTGACGTTCCGTTAAAGGAAGTGTGCGGGGGTCTTTGGAGAGGATAGAGAGTGGATTCACCAGAATGCTGTCCGGAATAGAGAGCACTGTCTATAAGAGGTGGTCAGGATTTTCGGTTTCTTTTCTAACGAGCGGCGAAGGCGGAGGGGACAACTGGCAGATGTTTATCTCACCAGAACAGACACAGATGGACCAGAGAGAGGGTGATGTTACACCCAGGATGAAACTGTCTCATACCAGAGGGCATGCATTAAGGTGAGAGGGGTAAGTTCAAAGGAGATGAGGTTGACAAGTTTTTTATTCGCACAGAAACTGGTGAGTGATTATACTGTGCTACCAGAGACGGTGGTGAGGGCAGATCCATAGAGGTGTTTCACTGGCTCTTTGACAGATTTGCAGGGAATTGAGAGAGGTGGTCGGCAGAAGGGATTTACATTAATTAGTATATCACAAAATTGCGAGCCGAAGCGTCTCCTCTGTTCCGTGATTGACGTTCACTGCTCTACAGGAGGGTCAGGGATTGTTTTGAACTCATGGGATGGGAAACGCAGGGGGCGGGGTAGATGAAGGAATATGACGCTGCATTGAGAAACTCAGAGAACGACCGCTCGACATAGGCAGTGAACGAGCCACACAGCCCTCACTACTACACAGACACCCACCCCCTCACCGTGACACCGGCACAGCCCTCACTACTACACAGACACAACCCTCACAGTGACACCGACACACCCCTCACCGTGACACCGACACAGCCCTCACTACTACACAGACACCCACCCCCTCACCGTGACACCGACACACCCCTCACCGTGACACCGACACAGCCCTCAACGGGACACCGACACACCCCTCACCGTGACACCGACACAGCCCTCAACGGGACACGAACGCGCCCCTCATCGTGACACCGACACACCGTCACGACCCTCACCGCAGCAGGGACACAGTCTGCCCTGTATTCATAATTATCTCCCTCTCCACGAGTCCTGACCAACTTTGTCCCTCTCTCCATCACAAACACCCTCATTTACACCACTCCCGTCCCCGTCACCGTCCCTCCCTTACAAGCTGACCCGCCTTCCTGACACACTCCCCCTCTGAACACATCACCGTCTCCGTTATCTCCTGACTTCCCACCGCCACAACCCGTCTCGGTGCCCCGCTGGATCCCCTGAAGTTGCAGTGAGGTTAGTCTGGATAATGACGAGGGGTCGTGGAGAGAGATCGGTGTAGTGGGAATAGTTTGGAGACTGACGTGGGGCTGCTTGGATATCGCGGTGCAGTGAGATTAGTTTAGAGACTGACACGGGCTTTGGAGAGAGTGGAGTAGTGGGAATATTTCCAGAAAGCTCTCTGGGTTGCCAGCTGGATCTATTTTGCTTCTGTTGAGATTATCTAACCATTTTTGTTAGGAAAGTGGCCTTTCACGTTGTTTACAAGATGAATTCTGGAAAGTTCGAATTCACCGAATGCAAATCGACCAGGAAGAGTTCGTCTTTGCAATCGTGATAAACACCGTTTCAACTACGAGACGTCGGGAGCGGTGTTGCCCTTGACGTGACTGGCTGAGTCTACATCCCTCTGCAGTATCTGGCCACCCTGGGCGTTGTCGACTCCACACCAGTCGGTAATGCGACTGGACAGAGCGCCCCCCAGCGGACATCCATAGACATTTACTCGTGTTCAATGAGAGACCAAATCGTCACAAACTCCTGACGTCACAATAACTTCTGTGGTCAGGGAGTTATGGATGGTGTCAACCCAAGTGCCGAGTAAGGTCTGGAATTAACTCAGACTTAGAGTCAAAATAAGCGACGGCGGTAATTACATCCAAAGTGTCAATTACAACCCACATTGCCAGAAATGGATCTCCTACCGTTGAGCGCTGAGTGCTCAGCACTATCCATTTAATTACAGACATTCCAGGAAGGATTGTGACTGGCAGAAACAGTCAGTCCGAGTCTTAAAGTGAAAGTGACAGGGAAGCACACTCCAAATGAGGCCTCAGCAGAGCCTTAAAATTAAATCTTTGCCCGGGAAATGAATGCGAACCTTTTATTATCCTTCGTCACCACCGAGTCCTTGAACAGTCCAGCCTGGTGTTGGCAAAGGTTTTCAGTGCCCTCCTAGAAACACATTCGGAACCCGATGCCTTGCGAGGGTTCACCCACCTGAAGGATGATTCTTACATCGGCCGAGAAAATAGAGGTTACAGAAGAGAAGGGGGCGAGCAAAGCCGAACATTGTGCCCCACTCTAACGTTTTTTTCAAATGCAACGTGACTTTCCAACTCGTGTACTTACTCAACTCCTACCCCCTTCGTCTCCGTCATCTCCTCCCTCCCCGACATCAGAACCGTTCCCCTCCATTAAAATCCTACCCGACTCCATGACTCCCTCCCTCCTGTGCACCGCTACACATGTCAGTTGTTCCTACTTCTCCTCCTCATCCCCGCCCCCGTCTCTGTCAGTGCCTCCCTCTTCCCCACTCTCGGTTCCAGTCACTCTGTCCCTTCCAATCACCCTTGCCCATCTCCATGACCCCCTCGCTCTTGTAAACACCGCCAGTCATTGTCACCACCAGCAGTTTCAGCACCCTACCCTGTCTCCGTCAGCCCTTTCTCCCCTACGACTCCCCTCGTCGTCAACCCCTTGTTCCCCGTCGACCAACCACACCACAGTCTGACAGGACATCCTCTACGTCACCACCCTCCCCAGTTGTCGTCATACCTTCCCTTCTACACTCCTCGTCTCCATTACTGCTTTGTCCCCTACACCTCACGCCGTCTCTGTTATCCCCCCTTCCCCAACTCCTCTCCCCGTCTCTCTGAAACGCTGCGTCCCCTACAGCCTTCCACGTTTCCGTCATCCCGCTCCCTCCTCTACCCCGCTCCCTTTCTGTGTTAATGTGGAATTGTGGGGAAGAGGGGGTGGTGACGTCTGGTGTTACAGCACCACTCCACAACACCCTACACCAATGTCGATTTCCCCTACCTTCATTTCCATCACCGCAACCTTCTTTTACACACCCCGACTCCATCAAACCTCCGTCTCCCGCACTCCTTGCCGTCTCCGTCATCTCCTCCTTCCCCATCTCTTCTTCCCGTCTCCCTGACCCGCTCCATCCCCTACACTCTTCACTGTTCCATCAACCCTCTCGCTCCTCTACACCCCCCGGTTCATCTGGAATTCTGGGGAGGAATGGGGAGAGGTGACGTCTGGTGTTACAACACCCAACCCCCTACTCCGGATGTCGATCTCTGGGTTCTGATCCTGTTCACTGCTCCCTGTGGATAGGCCAGTCTTGCGGTTCCACACCACTTTCTCCCAGTGACCACTATCTCAAAACCACGTCCCTACTCCCTCCCCCTCAACCTCTCCCTCTTCTCTGCTCTTCGCTGCTCACCATCTGAACACGAACACACGCACAGTCTCCGAGACAGAGACACAGTGAAGGACTACACGAACGGCGGAGTGTTGGGGGTGGTGAGAGGAAAGCAGCTTCTGAACCCCGGAGTGTGTGACGGGACCGGGGGGAGGAAGCATCAGTCTGTGCCTGAACCTGGGTCTGCGTGATGGGACGGTGTGGGGTGAATTTCATTCATTGTTTGTATTTCTGTATCCGTGTAATGAACCGGAGCAGAGCGGGCTTACCTGGGAGTAAAGGACATTGTTCGAGTTAGAGGGCTTATCCAATTTGATGCTGTAAGGAGGAGATTCTCGGGTGATAGAAGGCGCAAAACTATTGGTAGTTTTGTTCTCAGATTATTGATTGTTTGGTTTATAATTACAGTTAGAATGAGCAGTGAGCATTCCTGCAGGAGAGTTGACTGTTTGCCTTATGGATTGTGGGACGGCATGGAGACCTCCAGAGTCCCTGACAACTTCACCTGTTAGAAGGTCATCCAGAGTCTATCACTCTGAGTAACAGCGTTGGAACTGGAACTGGATGAACTCGGGATCATTCGGGAAGCTAAGCGGGTGATAGGAAGGACATATCGCGATGTATTTACAGCCAAGGTGCAGGATACAGAAAACTGGGTGACAGACAGGAAGATGAAAGGGGTTAAACAGCCAGAGCCAGTGCAGAGACACCTTGTGGCCAAGCTGCTCTATAACAGGTAACGATAACTTTGGATACTTCTGGATGGGAGGAGAGAGGTGCAAATGACCATGCAGGGGAAAGTCTCACCGGTCAGGTCTCTGGCACTGACTATCGTTCTATGGCTCAGCAAGGGAGGGAGTGAGATATGGCGAGCTGTATCGATAGGATTGTCTTTGTTAGTGGAACAAGAAATAGGGACTGTGGAGGAGAACCAGATTCCTCGATGGTATGTGGTCCCCAAAATACAAGATTGTTGCTTGAATTGGGGAGAATGCCTTGTGAGGTTGAATGAACTCGATCATTTCTCCTGGAAGCGAACGAGGATGAGCGGTGAACAGACAGATGTGTACAGGATAATGAGAGGCATTTATCGTGTGGACAGTCAGACCCCTTTTGCCAAGGCTGAAATGACTTGCACAAAATCGCATTGATTTATGGTGTTTGGAAGTATGTACAGAGGAGTTGTCAGGGTAGGGTTTTTATCGTAGTGGTGTGTGGGTGGAATGGGCTGCCGGCGGCGGTGGTGGAGGCGGATACGATAGGGACTTTTGAGAGACTCCAGTCTGGCTGCATGGAGATGAGAAAAATAGAGGTCTATGGGTAAACAAAACACACAAAATGCTGGTGGAACGCAGCAGGCCAGGCAGCACCTATAAGGAGAAGCACCGCCAACGTTTCGGGACGAGACCCTTCGTCAGGATTAACTGAAAGCTAAGATAGTAAGAGATTTGAAAGTAGTGGAGGGAGGGGGAAATGATAAATGATAGGAGAAGACCGGAGGGGGTGGGATGAAGCTAAGAGCTGGAAAGGTGATTGGCGAAAGTGACACAGAGCTGGAGAAGGGAAAGGATCACGGGACGGGAGGCCTCAGGAGAAAGATAGGGCGGGAGGGGGGGCACCAGAGTGAGATGGAGAACAGGCAAACAACTAAATATGTCAAGGATGGGGTAAGAAGGGGAGGAGGGGGCATTAACGGAAGTTAGAGAAGTCAATGTTCATGCCGTCAGGTTGGAGGCCACCCAGCCGGTATATAAGGTGTTGTTCCTCCAACCTGAGTTTGGATTCATTTTCACAGTACAGGAAGCCACGGATAGACATATCAGAATGGGAATAGGACGTGGAATTAAAATGCTTGTCTACTGGGAGATCCTGCTTTCTCTGGCGGGCCGAGCGTAGGTGTTCAGCGAAACGGTCTCCCAGTCTGCGCCGGGCCTCACCAATATATATAAAGCCACATCGGGAGAACCGGACGCAGTATACCGCACCAGCCGACTCACAGGTGAAGTGTTGTCTCACGTGGAAGTTAGTCCTGACGAAGGGTCTCGTCGCGAAACGTCGACAGTGCTTCTCCTTATAGATGCTGCCTGGCCTGCTGAGTTCCACCAGCATTTTGTGTGTGTTGTTTGAATTTCCAGCATCTGTAGCTTTCCTCGTGTTTGGTCCATGGGTAAACACCAGGTCGTTCTAAGTTAGGGGCAAGTGCGGCACAGATCTATGTTGCCTCTGTTATAGACACCAGTATATAGGAATGAAGAGGGAGCCGTTTCTGCAAACGTATGTATGTGCAGGCGTGGCCAAAAATAAAACGAACTTTCAGTTTAACATTAGGGTTGGAAAGAGAACTTCAGATATGTGTATCACTAGATTCTCTTCCACTGAAGGTGCAAACTCTCCAAACAGAACGGTTTCATTTCATTTCAATTAAGGTTCATTGTAATTTCAACACACAGAACTGCCCATGAATACAGCCAGGACCACACGCATCTCGCCGTGACACTCTGCGGAACAGCGTTGGAACTTGAACTGGATGAACTCGGGATCATTCGGGAAGGTGAGGGGGTGATAGGGAGGGCACATAGAGAGGAATTTACACCCACCGTGTAGGGTACAGGAAATTGGGTGACGGACAGAAAGGGGTTAACAGACAGACCGTGTGCAGAGACCCCTTGAGGCCAACCCGCTCAATAACAGTTAGACCACTTTGGATACTTCTGGATGGCACTGACTATGATTCTGTGGCTCAGCAGGGGAAGGGGTGAAATATGGCGAGTTGTATCAATGGGATTGTCTTTGTTAGGGGAACGGAAAAGAATACTGTGGACGAGAACGAGATTCCTCGATGGTATGCGGTCGTTACCGTCACCACTATATACGTAGAAAATGGGAGCCGGTGTGCAGTGTGGACAAAATTAGAAAAAAATACATTCAGTTTAAAATGTGGCTAAAGAGTTATGGTTGGAGCGTACAAATATGTATAAAATATCAAGATAGCAAGCATATGCAGGATATCAGTCAATGCATTCACGCATTATGTATACACACACACACACACACACACACACACACACACACACACACACACACACACACACACACACACACACACACACACACACACACACACACACATTTATGCAGCTTGAGACCCCGTGGCATTTTTAATCCCCCGGTAATCTGCAATTGTTCAGAGCAGAGATTGTCTTCTGCCGAGCGAACACTGGGGACAGCACAGACTCCTGCCTGGAGGCAGCGGCAGACCGCCCCCACCTTGCTCAGCTCCTTCATATCCTCTCCCATGAAAAACTCTCTGAATTTACTCCTGAACTGGAATCGAACTAATATCCCAGCGGTAAGGTTTGCCATTAAAAGGGGAGAGTGGTGGTATAACTAGAGTTGCAGGGACATGTAAACAAGAACACCATTACAGATAGTTGAGTGGTTGTTGCTAAGACTTCTGAAAAAGTCAAGAAGCAGAAGGTTGAGCCTGCTGGGACTCATGTTCTGAACGGCGTACGCTTCAATGCAGGAAGTATTGTTTGAAGGGCAGATGCGCTCAGGTCAGGGGTCAACGTCTCTAAGCCTGACACGGTAGATATTAGTGAGACTTGATTGCAAGTTGGACAAGTACCGTTTGCATAAGGTAGGAACGAGGCACACAACCCTCACTGTGACACGGAGATGTTCTTCAATGGAACACTGAAAGTGTTTCGGTGTCACTGCCAAAACCCACATCTGACATGAACACGCCCCTCATCGTGACACTGACACACTGACAGGCTCTGCACCACAGCAGGAGTTCACCACTCAACGATACAAACACAGAGTCAGGCTTCTGTATTGTAACTCGAATACAGTCCTTCATAACATACAGTTATGTCCTCCATAACTATACAGTTATATACAGTCCTCCATAACAGTCCTCATGCATAACACCCTCCCTCTCCAGAACCACACCCCCCACTCCGTCGCCCTCCTCCTACACGATTCCCAGTCACCGTCACACAGATTGCATTACACCACTCCCGTCTCCGTCACCCATCCCTCGCCTACAAGCAACCCCGTTTCGTGACCCACATCCACTCCTGCACAACACACACAAAATGCTGGTGGAACACAGCATGCCAGGCAGCGTCTATAAGGAGAAGCACTGTCAACGTTTCGGGCCAGGACTAACTGAATAGAAAGATAGTGAGAGATTAGAAAGTAGTTGGGGGGAGGGGGAAATGTGAAATGATAGGAGAAGACCAGAGGGATGGGATGTAGCTAAGAGCTGGAAAGTTGATTGGCGAAACTGACACAGAGCTGGAGAAGGGAAAGGATCTTGGACGGGAGGCCTAGGGAGAAAGAAAGAGGGAGGGGCGCGCCAGAGGGAGATGGAGAACAGACAAAGAGTGATGGGCAGAGAGAGGGACAAACACAAACAACTAAATAAGGAGGGGTTCCAAACTGATGGCATGAACATTGACTTCTTTAACTTTAGATGATGCCCCTCCCCTTCTTACCCCATCCCTGATACATTTAGTTTTTTTCTCTCTCTCTCTGTATTACACCTCCCCCAGTTCCACCGGATATCGATCACCAGGATCTGAATCTATCCACAACTCTGTATGCTCAGGCCGGTCACGTGATTCCACACCACTTGCATCAGTGGCTGCAAACTCGCCACCCTGGCCTCCTCTCTCCTCCCCTTCCTTCCTCTAACGGCAGCACACAGTCCGCTCACACACACACACCATCTCCGAGAGACACACACGATTCAAGACTACTGGAAAGCCGAAAGGCTGGGTATTGGTGAGTGGGGAGACCGGAGGAGGGAGATGGCTGCGCACTTTTGCTGACTCCGGTAGGGTGTGCTGCGACGGTGCGGGAGGTACATGTCTAACCCCGGGAGTGTGATGGGATAATATTTAGGGAACTTCGCTGGTTATCCGACGAATGGACTGCGGGTTTGGACGTTGAGGACGGAGTTTCACTCTGTGTGTGACCCCGCAGTGTGTGTTGAAACAATATGGAGGGAGCTGCACTCTGTGTATGATCCCGGAGGGGTGTGATGGATCGTTGCGGAGGAAGCCGTTACTCAGTGCATATTTCCAGGAGGAGTGTGTGATCGGATTTTATGGAAGGATTAACACTCTGTCTGTGTCTCCTTGCCATGGGTCAGTGGATTTAGGCGTTTAAACAGACTCCAATCGGAGACAGGGAGCAAGAAAATGGTGCTTGACACGTTCTGCTCCAACGGCTGCAAACTGAACACCCTTTATGTGGCCCCACTCTCCGCCCCTTCCTTCCTCTTTTCACAGCACATCATCCCTTCTCTATGATTCTTTTTTATTTGTAATATATTTTTTATTGAAGGAAGGTCACTGTACAGAATAATAATGGATACATTTTCCTCCATTTTGCTTTTGTTTCTTACCCCTAAACAAACCTCCCCTCACCCACCCTCCCCGAACATACAATGACAGCTAATGTATTTACAATACAAACTTTCACATATACAAGTACGGACATTTCACAGCCATACCGCCACACTACTTCAAGACGAAGTCCCACACACATCTACAACATCTCAGATGATCCAGAATACACCCATATTACATTTCATCAACCACCCTGTGAGGTAAACCATATGCGTGTTAAAAGGGAAGCAACTTTCCAAGTACAATCAAATGCCCTCAGCTAAGAGGTAATTCCTCAAGACTCCCAAAATACGACAAGGAAGGTCCCCATTTCGAATAGAAACTTTCTCACAGACGCCTTCAGAGTGAATTTAATCTTTTCTAATTTCAGAAAAAAACCATTCCGTCCTCTAACCAAGCAGCAGCAGATGGGGGAGTGGCAGATTTCCAGACCAGCAAGATTCTCCTACGGGCTAAAAACAATGTAAGTGAAATGATATCCCACTTGTTTGCACTTAACCCAAAACATCATCTGCCACACCAAATACAGCTATAAGCGGGCAAGGTCTCAGTGTCACCCCCGAAACCACAATGATAATTTTAAAAACCAGTGCCCGGTAACTATCAAGGCGAGGGCAAGACCAAAATGCATGCACTAAACCAGCCGGAGAGAAGGAACACCTGTCACAGCCAGCGTCTGTCCCAGGATATATGTCAGCACGCCTGACTTTACTTAAATGTACAGTGTAAAAGTTTAAATTGTATGAGCCCGAGTCTAGCACATGATGACGAGGAATGAACCCTATTCAGTGCTTTTGCCCAATATCCCTCAGCCAGATCCACACCCAGGTCATCCTCCCAGCTAGTCGTAGTTTTATTTAGATCTTGAATTCCCAAAGACATCAGCTGAGAGTATCGTACAGAGATCAGCCCTTCATTATTAAAGCTAAGATTGAGTTTGTCCCACAACATAGCAGGTGGTAAATCAGGAAAAGAGGGAAAATTTTCCTTAACAAAGTGGCGAATCTGCAGGTATTGAAAAAAAAAAGATTATGCGGAAGGCCATATTTACTGCACAGGTTATCAAAACTATTGAATATATTTTCATTGCACAAATGCTTAATGCGCATAAGGCCGTTCAAACTCCAGTGTCTAAAAACTGAATCGAGTGTGGAGGGAAGAAATAGATGGTTTCTATGAATGGGACCCAAAGCTGAACTGATGTGAACGTACAGTGGCAGCGAAATTGATTAAAGATTTAAGGGTGGAGAGCACGACAGGGTTAGATCTGAATTGAGAAGATTTCAATGGGAAAGTTCTGCGACCCCTCTCCGAACAGCTTGAAATAATGTAGCTGACTTAAGTGCCATAGAAAGAGGCTCAACTGCTATTGCAGAAAGATTCTATGATTCTTAAGTGGGTGAGTGAGCAGCTCGACGTCTTGTCCATACATGTACCAACGAAATCGGTACGTATGAGAAGGTGTTTCCGCACAGTGAAGTCAGGGATTTAGCAGTTAACCTAAAGGACAGGACCACCACCCGTCCCAGTGTGCCCAGACACAGGAAGACCATACAGTTCAGCACGTGGCTCAAGCTACGGTGCAGATGGGAGGGTTTCAGAATTCTTTGTGTTTATTCCAAGGAACGTGGGATGTCTACTGAAGAGATGGAAGACAGTTTACACATATAGACAATAGACAGCAGGTGCAAGAGTATGCCATTCGGCCCTTCTAGCCAGCACCGCCATATACTGTTATCATGGCTGATCATACACAATCAGTACCCCGTTAATGCCCTCTCCCCATATACCATGACCCAGCTATCTGTAAGATTTCTATCTAACCTCTCTTGAAAGCATCAAGAAACTTCGCCTCCACTGCCTTCTGGGGCAGAGCATTCCACAAATCCACCACTATCTGTGTGAAAAAGTTTTTCCACATCTCTGTTCTAAATGACCTACCGTTATTCTTAAACTTTGGCCTCTAGTTCTGGACTCACCCATCAGCGGGAACATGCTTCCTGCCTCCAGCGTGTCCAACCCTTAAAAATCTTATATGTTTCAATCAGATCCCCTCTCATCATTCTAAATTCCAGTGTATACAAGCCCAGTCGCTCCAATCTTTTAACATATGACAGTCCCGCCATTCCGGGAATTAACCTTGTGTGCCTACGCTGCACTCCCTCCATATCAAGAATGTCCTTCCTCAAATTTGGAGACCAAAACTGCACACAATACTCCAGATGGGGTCTCACCAGGGCTCTGTACATCTGCAGAAGGACCTCTTTACTCCTATACACAATTTATCTTGTTATAAAGGCCAGCATGTCATTAACTTTCTTCACTGCCTGCTGTACCTGCATGCTTGCTTTCATTGTCTGATGTAGAATAACACCTCGATCTCGTTGTACTTCCCCCCTTTCCAAACTTGACTCCATTTAGATAGTAATCAGCCTTCCTGTTCTTGCCACCTAAGTGGATAACCTCACATTTATCTACATTAAACTGCATCTGCCATACATTCGCCCACTCACCTAGCCTGTCCAAGTCACCCTGCATTCTCATAGCATCCTCCTGACATTTCACACTACCACCCTGCTTTGTGTCATCGTCAAATTTGCTAATGTTACTTTCAATCCCTTCATCGAAATCATTAATGAATATTGTAAACAGCTGCGGTCCCAGCACCGAACATTGCGGTATCCCACTGGTCACAACCTGCAATTCCGGAAGGGACCCATTAATCGCTGCTCTTTGTCTCCTGTCAGCCAGCCAATTTTCAATCCATGTCAGTACTCTGCCCCCAATACCATGTGCTTTAATTTTGCCAAATTACCTCCTATGTGGGACTTATCAAAGGTTTTCTGAAAGTCCTACTACTTTACATCCACTGGCTCTCCCTTTCCCATTTTCATAGTTACATCCTCAAAAAACTCCAGAAGATTAGTCAAGCATGATTTTTCCTTCGCAAATCCATGCTGACTCGGATTGATCCTTCTACTGCTACCCAAATGTGTCGTAATTTCCTCATTTATACTTGACTGCAGCATCTTTCCCACCACGGACGTCAGGCAAACCTGTCTATAATTCCCTGTTTTCTCTCTCCTTCCTTTCTTGAAAAGTGGGACAACTCTAGCCACCAATCCGCAGGAACTGATACTGAATCTATAGAACATTGGAAAATGATTACCAATGCGTCCACGATTTCTAGATCCACCTCCTTAAGTACCCTGGGATGAAGACCATCAGGTCTCGGGGTCTTATCAGCCTTCAGCCCCAACAGTCTATCCAACACCGTTTCTTGCCTAATATAAATTTCCTTCAGTTCATCCATTACCGTAGTTTCTTTGGTCTCTATTACATCTGGGAGATTGTTTGTTTCTTCCCTAGTGAAGACAGATCCAAAGTATCTGTTCCACTCATCTGCTATTCCTTGTTCCCATAATAAATTCACCCGTTGCTGTCTTCAATGGTCCAATTTTGGTCTTAACTGTTTTTTTTTTCTTTTCACATACCTAAAGAAGCTTTTACTATCTTCCTTTATATTCTTGGCTAGTTTGCCTTCGTACCTCATTTTTTTTTCTCCGCACATTGTCTTTTTTGCTATTTTCTGTTGTTCTTTAAAAACTTGCCAGTCCTCCAGCTTCCCGCTCATCATGCTACGTTATACTTCTTCTCTTTTATTTTTATACTGCCTTTTACTTCCCTCGTCAGCAACGGCTGCCCCTTACTCCCCTTAGGATCGTTCTTCATCTTTGGAATGAACCGATCCTGCACCTACTGCATTATTCCCAGAAATACCTGCCATTGTTGTTCCACTGTTTTCCCTGCTAGGGTATTGTTCCATTGAACTTTGGCCAGCTCCTCCCTCATAGCTGCTTAGTTCACTTTGTTCATCTGTAACACTGACACATCCGATTCTCCCTTCTCCTTCTCAAATTGTAGGTTAAAACACGTCATATTATGGTCACTCCCTCTTAATGGCTCCTTTACCTCCAGGTCCCTGATCAAATCCGGTTCATTGCACAACACTAAATCTACAATTCCCTTCTCCCTGGTAGGCTCCAGTACAAGCTGTTCTAAGAATCCATCTGGGAGACACTCCACAAACTTCCTTTCTTGGGGGTCCAGTACCATTCTGATTCTCCCAGTCGACCTGCATGTTGAAATCCCCCGTGACAACTGTATCATTACCTTTGCGACATGCCAATTTTAACTCTTCATTCAACTTACACCCTACATCCAGACTACTGTTTTGCATGCCTGCAGATAACCTGTATTAGGGTGTTTCTACCCTTAGAATTTCTCAGTTCTATTCACACTGGCTCTGCATCCCTGTGGGCTTTGTGGGTGGAAATATAGAAACATAGAAAACTACAGCACAATGCAGGCCCTTCGGCCCAGAAAAGTTGCGCTCAACATGTCCCTACCTAAGAAATTACTAGGCTTACACATAGCCCTCTATTTTTCTAAGCTCCATGTACCTGTACAAAAGTCTCGTAAAAGAGCCTATTGTATCCGTCTCCACTACCGTTGCCGGCAGCCCATTCCACACACTCACAACTTTCTGCATATAACACGTACCCCTGACATCTTCTGTGTACCCAGTCCCCAGCACCTTAACCCTGTATCCTCTTGTGGCAACCATTTCAGCCCTGGGAAAAAGCCTCTTATTATCCACACTATCAATGCCTCTCATCATCTTATACAACCCTATCAGGTGACATCTGATCATCCGTCGCTCCAAGGAGAAAAGGCCAAGTTCCCACAATCTGTTTTCATAAAACAGGTTCCCCAGTCCAGGAAACGTCCTACATACTTCCTATAGTGAGGCGACCAGAACTGAGTACAGTCCTCCAAATAGGGACTGACCAGGGTCCCCATAAGGCTGCAACATTACCTCTCTGCTCCTAAATTCAATCCCAGGATTGATGAAGGCCAATACATCGTATGCCTTCTTAACCACAGAGTCAGCCTGCGCAGCTGCTTTGAGCGTCCTATGGACTCTGACCCCAAAGTCTCTCTGATCCAGCACAGTGCCAAGATTAGTACCATTAGTACTGTCAGATTATTGAGCTACCAAACAGAACCACTTCACAAGTGTCTGGATTGAACTCCATCTGCTACTTCTCAGACCAGATTAACATCCAATCAATGTTCCGCTGTAATGTGTGATAGCCCTCTACACTATCCACACAAACCTACCAACCAATGCCTTGGCTTCCTTATCCAGGTCATTTATAAAGATCAGGAACAGTAAGGGTCCCAGAACAGATCCTCAGGCACCCCACTGGTCAACGACCCCCATGCAGAATATGACCCGTACACACCCACTCTTTGCCTTTTGTGGGCAAGTCAGTTCTGGATCTACAAGGCAATCTGCCCTTGAATCCCACGCCACTTTACCTCCTCAATAGGCCATGCGTGGGTACCTTATCAAATGCCTTGCTGAAATCCATATATACCACATCTACTGCTCTTCCTTCAGCAACTTGTTTTGTCACATCCTCATAAAATTCAATCAGGCTCGTACGGCACAACTTGCCCTCGACAAACCCATTCTGACTGTTCCTAATCATATCATACCTCTGAAAAAGTTCATAAATCCTGCCTCTCAGGATCTTCTCCATCAACTTACCAAACAGTGAGGTAAGACTCACTGGTCTATAAATTCCTGGGCTATCTCTACTCCCTTTCTTGAATATAGGAACAGCATACACTACCCTGCAATACTGCAGATCCTCTCCCGTCCCAACTGATGATTCAAATATTATCGTCAGAGGCTCAGCAGTCTCCTCCCTCGCCTCCCATTATAGCTGGGGTACATCTCATCCGGTCCCGGCGACTAATACAACTGGAACCTTTCAAAAGCTCCAGCACAACTTCTTTCTTAATATCTACATGCTCAGCTCTTCAGTTGGCTGAAGTTATCACTACTATCACCAAGAACCTTTTCCACAGTGCACACTGAAGCAAAGTATTCATTAAGTATCTCTGCTATTTCATCCGGTTCCATACACACTTTCCCACTGTCACTCCTGATGTGTCCAAGATTAAGGAATATTTTATCCTCTTGTTCTTCACATACTTGTAGAATGCCTTGGGGCTTTCCTTAATCTTGCTCACGACGGCATTCACCTGGCCACTTCTGGCTCTCCTAATTTCCCTGTTAAACTCCTTCCTATTAGCCTTATAATCTTCTAGATCTCTAATATTACCCAGCTCTATGAACCTTTCGTAAGCTTTTCTTTTCTTCTTGACAGACATTCGTCACTCTCCGATCACTTCCGACCGAACCTAGAAGGCTCTTTGGGAACAATATCAGCAGTAGAACAGCAACCGGTGCTAATACCGTCTAAATGTCTATGAGTTGCATTCGAACATTCAATACGGGATAACGCGATTTCCATTCTGTTCCTCTGCCAGACAAACTGTCTCGAGAATGCTTACACCCCCAACAAATCCTCTCAGTTGACCAGCAGGAAAGGTGAGGCAAAATTCCCCATCCCGCTCCTAATGTTAAGGAGAAAGAGAGAGAGGAAGAGAGAGTGAGGGGAGAGAGAGAGAGAGAGAGAGAGAGAGAGAGAGAGAGAGAGAGAGAGAGAGAGAGAGAGAGAGAGAGAGAGAGAGAGAGTGAGAGGAGAGAGAGAGAGAGAGATAGAGAGAGATAGGAGAGAGAGAGAGAGAGAGAGAGAGAGTAGAGAGAGAGAGAGAGGAGAGAGAGAGAGAGAGAGAGAGAGAGAGGGAAAGGAGAGAGAAGAGGTGAGAGAGACGGAGAGAGAGATACAGACAGACAGACCAGATAGAGAGCGTAAGACTCTGTGTCTGACCCTGGGAGTGTGTGATGGGACGGTGTGGAGAGAGATGCACTCAGTGTCTGACCCCGGTAGTGTGTGATGGGGACGGTGTGGAAGGGAGATTCACTCTGTGTCTGACCCTGGGAGTGTGTGATGGGACGGTGTGGAAGGAGATTCACTCTGTGTCTGACCCCGGGAGTGTGTGCTGGGACGGTGTGGAGGGAGATTCACTCTGTGACTGACACCCGGAGTAAACATAGAAACAATAGAAAATAGGTGACGCAGTAGGTCATTCGGCCCTTCGAGCCTGCACCGCCATTCAGTATGATCATGGCTGACCATCCAACTCAGAACCCTGTACCTGCTTTCTCTCTATACCCCCGATCCCTTTAGCCACAAAGGCCATATCTAACTTCCTCTTAAATATAGCCAATGAACCGGCCTCAACTATTTCCAGTGGCAGAGAATTCCAGATTCACAGTGAAGAAGTTTTTCCTCATCTCGTTCCGAAAACGCTTCCCCTATATCTTTAAACTGTGACCCCTCGTTCTGGACTTCCCCAACATCGGAAACAATTCTCCTGCATTTACCCTTAGAATTTTATACGTTTCAATAAGTTCCCCCCCCCCCAGTTGTTTACTACATATATTAATGATTTAGATGAGGAAATTAAATGCAGCATTTCCAAGTTTGCTGATGACTCGAAGCTGGGGCGGTCTGGTGTAGCTGTGAGGAAGATGCTAAGATGATGCAGGGTAACTTGGATAGGTTAGGTCAGAGGGCAGATCCATGGCAAATGCAATTTAATGTGGATAAATGTGAGGTTATCCACTTTGGTTGCAAGAACAGGGAAAACAGATTATTATCTGAACGTTGGCCGAATAGGAAAAGGGGAGGTGCAACGAGATCTGGGTGTCATTGTACACCAGTCATTGAAGGTGGGCATGCAGGTACAGCAGGCGGCGAAAAAGGCAAATGGTATGTGGCATTCATAGCAAAAGGATTTGAGTACAGGAACAGGGAATTTCTACTGCAGTTGTACAAGGCCTTGGTGAGACCGCACCTAGAATATTGTGTGCAGCTTTGGTGCCCTAATCTGAGGAAATATATTCTTGCCATAGAGGGAGTACAGAGAAGGTTCAGCAGACCTGATTCCTGGGTATGGAAGGACTTTCATATGAAGAAAGACTGGATCGACTAGGCTTATACTCACTGGAATTTAGACGATTGAGGGGGATCTTATTGAAACGTCTAAAATTCTGAAGGGATTGGACTGGCTAGATGCAGGAAGATTGTTTCCCATGTTGTGGAAGTCCAGAACGAGGGATCACAGTTAAAGGATAAAGGGGAAGCCTTTTAGCACCGAGATGAGGAAAAACCTCTTCACACAGAGAGTGGGTGAATCTGTGGAATTCTCTGCCACAGGAAACAGTTGAGGCCGGTTCATTGGCTATATTAAGAGGAACTTAGATATGGTCTTTGTGGCTAAAGGGATCGGGGGGTATGGGGAGGAAAGCAGGTACAGGGTTCTGAGTTGGATGATCAGCCATGATCATACTGAATGGCGGTGCAGGCTCGAAGGCTGAATGGTCTACTCCTGCACCTATTTTCTATGTTTCTATGTTTCTATTATCCGGTCACACACACACATGCCATCTCCGAGAGGCACACTGAATGCGAGACTCGAAAGCTGAAAGGCTGGGTATTGGTGAGTGGGGTGAACACAGGAAGGAGAGCGTTGCGCAGTTTTTCTGTCTCTATTAGAGAGTGCTGCGATGGTGCCGGAACTACTTTACATCTCTGACCCCATGTCTGCATGCACACCACTCACTGTAGTGCCCACTATATCACCACTCATATATTCCCATTATTCACATTGCGGCATCTACCCCCACTCCGCTCCCCACACACAACCCCCCCTACACGCAGACACAATCACACACTTCGGATAGAGGTGTTGTGGGTGTGTGTTTACAGGGATGTTTCCCTCGATTGGGGAATAGGTTGATTGAAGTCCAGTGCGAGGGAGTTTGTTCTCTCTCTCTCTCACTCTCCTCTCTCTCTCTCTCTCTCTCCTCTCTCTCTCTCTCTCCTCTCTCTCTCTCTCTCCTCTCATCTCTCTCTCTCTCTCTCTCTCTCTCTCTTGCTCTACGCCCACACAGACACAATCTCTCCACATCCAACTCTCTCTGTCTCGCGCACACGCTTCCACTTTCCAATTTCTACGCGGACTCTCTTCTCTTTTGCACTACCTCCACTAGTTCACAACACTCTCCTCTGCCCGTCTCACATTGTGTACGTTCACTACGCCCATTTCCGTCTCAGACATGCACTCCATCTACTAAACGATCCCATCTACGTTGGCCCCCCTTCGCTACTTCCTCCTTCTCTGTTTCACAGGCAGTTGTTCGGGTATGAGGGAGAATTACGTCTAGTATTACACCTCACCCCTTCCACTGGATATCTATCACCAGGATCTGAGCTTCTCAACAGCTCTGCATGCACAGGCCGGTCGTGGTAGGTCCACACACTTGCTTCAGTATCTGCAATCTTAACACCCTGTCCCTGGCCTCTTCTCTCCTCCCCTTCCTTGCTCTTCTCGCAGCACATTATCCGGTCACACAACACACATACCATCTCCGAGAGGCACACTCAATTCGACACTCGAACTCCAAAAGGCTGGGTATTGGTGAGTGGGGAGGACGAGGAGGGAGAGAGTTGCGCAGTTTTTCTGACTCCATTAGAGTGTGCTGCGATGGTGCCGGAGCAACTTAACATCAGTGACCCCATGTCTGCGTGGACACCACGTCCTGTAGGGCCCACTATATCACACCCAGTTATTCCATTCCGGTCTCAAGCTCCACACCGCCCCCTACTCACATACTCACATACACAACCACGTGTGTGTTTTGTGTGTGTGTGTGTGTGTGGTGTGTGTGTGTGTGTGTGTGTGTGTGTGTGTGTGTGTGTGTGGTGTGTGTGGTGGTAGTTGCTGACAGCAGTTTGGTGTGTCCTCTGTTTAATGTTCTGTGGCTCAGAAAGAATGTGAGGAGAGCAGAGGCGAGCTGTCGTGACAGGGGATTAGTTAATATGGATAACAAACGGAGACTCTGTGGAGAGAACGAGCGTCCTGGATGTTTATGTTGCTGGGACCCATGTTAGGAGTTGCGCAGTTTTCATAGAAACATAGAAAACCTGCTGCACAATACAGGTTCTTCAGCCCATAAATTCGTGCCGAACATGTCGCTCTTTTAGAAATTACTTGGCTTACCTATAGCCCTTCAGTAAGGCTCCATGTACCTATCTAAAAGTCTCTTAAAAGACCCTAACATCCGCCCTACACCACGTTTTGCCGGCAGCCATTATCACGCACTCCCCTCTCCTTGAGTAAAAATATACCCCTGACATCTCCTCTGTACCTACACCCCAGCTACTTAAACTGTGTCCTCTTGTGGCAACCATTTCAGCCTTGGGGGCAAAAAAAGCCTTTGACTAGCCATACGATTCATGCCTCTCATCATATTTTCCACTTCTGTCAGGTCACCTCTCATCCTCCTTGGCTCTAAGGAGAAAATCTCAACCGATTATCATAAGACCTGTTCCCCCAATAGAGGAATCATGCCTGTAAATCTTCTCTGCACACTTTCAGTGGCTTCAAATCCGTAGTATGGCAACGAGAACTGAGCACAGTACCCTAGTGAGGTCTGGCCAGGGTCAATACAGCTGCAACATTACCTCTCGGCTCTAAATTGAATTCCATGATTGATGAAGGCTAATACACCGTACGCTTTCATAACCATTGAGTCAAACCCGCACCAGCTGCTTTGAGCATCCTCTGGACTCGGACCCCAAGATCTCACTGATGCTCCACAGTGCCAAGATTCTTACCATTAATACTGTATTCTGCCATATTATTGACCTCCAAACTGAACCACTTCACATGCATTTGGGTTGAACTCCATCTGCTACGTCTCAGACCAGTTTTTTCATCCAATCAATGTCTCACTGTAACCTCTGACAGCCCTCAACACTATCCACTAAGCTTCCAACCTTTGTGTCATCATGACACTTACTAGCCCATCCCTCCACTTTAAACATACAAGGCATGTATAAAAATCACGAGCAGAAAGAGTCCCAGAACAGATCCCTGAGGTACCACACTGGTCAACGAGACCTTTTCAGAATATGACCCGTGCACATCCACACTTTGCTTTCTCTGGGGAAGCCAGTTCTGGATCCACAAGGCAATGTCCCCTTGTATCCCATCCCTCTTTATTTTCTCAGTAAGCCTTACATGGGGTGCCTTATCAAATGACTTGCTGAAATCATAGGCACTACATCTACTGCTCTTCCTTCATCAACGTTTTCAGTCACATCCTCAAAAAAAATTTAATCAGGCTCGTAAGGTACAACTTGCCCTTGCCAAAGCATTTACTATCTATTCCTAAACATATCATATCTCTCAAAAACCTCTTAAAGATCAACTCAATCAAATCACACCAGTGAGGTAGACTCACTGGTCTATAATTTCCTGGGTAATCTCAACTCCCTTTCTTGAATAAGGAACATCCACCCGCAACCCTCTTCTTCCCGAAACTCTCCCGTCCCCACTGATGATTCAAAGATCATCGCCAGAGGCTCAGCAATTGCTTCCCTCGCCTCCCATGGTAGCCTGGGGTACATCTCAGTTGGTACCGGCGGCTTATCCAACTTGATCTATTCAAAATTTCCAGCAAGACCTCTTTATTAATATCTACATGCTTAAGCTTTTCAGTCTGCTGCAAATTGTCACTACTATCACCAAGATCATTTTCCATAGTGAATACTGAAGCAAAGTATTTCATTAAGTAACCTCTGCTGTTTCCTTTGGTTCCATACACACTTTCCCACTGTCACACTTGATGGGTCCAATACACCATGCCACTTCTTAACCACAGAGTCAACATGCACAGCTACTTTGAGCGTCCTCTGGACTCGGAACCCAAGATCTCACGGATCCTCCACAGTGCCAAAATCTTAACATTAATACTATATTTTGCAATATCATTGACCTACCAACAATAGACCACTTTTCAAGTATCTGGTTTGAGAACTCTTTCCTCCTACTTCTCAGACCAGTTCTGCATCCAATCAATGTCCCGCTGTAACGTGTGACAGCCCTCTACACTACCCACAAATACTGCAACCTTTGTGTCATCATGTCATCATCACATTTACTAACCCATCACTCCACTTCCACATCCAGGTCAATTAAAAAAAAACACGAACTGTAAGGATCCCAGAACTGATCCCTAGGTACAACCCTGCCACCGACCTACATGCAGAAATGACCCGCCTACACCCAATCTTTGTCTTCTTTGGGCAAGCCAGTTCTGGATCCAGAAGGCAATGTCGCCTTGTATCCCATGCCTCTTTACTTCCTCAATAAGCCATGCATGTGGGACCTTGTCAAATGCTTTGCTGAAAATCAATGTACACTACATCTACCGCTCTTCCTTCATCAACGTGTTTAGTCACATCCTCAGAAAAATCAATCAGACTCCTACGGTACAATTTTCCCTTGGCAAAGCATTCTGACTGTTTCTCATCTTATCATACCGCTCAAAAAGTCCATAAAAACTGCCTCTCAGAATCTTCTACATCAACTTACCAACCGGTGGTGTAGACTTACTGGTCTATAATTTCCCTCGGCTATCTCTTCTCACTTTCTTGCATAAAGGAAGAACATCCGCAACCCTCCAAACGTCCAGGAACACACCCGTCCCCACTGATCATTCAAAGATAATCGCCAGAGGCTCAGTAATCTCCTCCCTCGCCTCTTATGGTAGCCTGGGTTACATCTCACCCAGTCCCAGTGACTTTTCCACATGCTCAATCTTTTCAGTCTGCTGCAAGTTATCACTACTATCTCCAAGATCCTTTTCCACAGTGAATACTGAAGCAAAGTATTCATTAAGTATCTCCCCTATTTCCTCTGTTTCCATACAGACTTACCCACTGTCACATTTGGTGGGTCCAATTCTTTCATGTCTTCCCCTCTGCTCTTCACACACTTGTAGAATGTCTTGGGGTCTTCCCTAATCCTGCCCGCCAACAACTTCACATGGCCGCTTCGCTCTCCTAATTTCCTTCTTAAGCACATACCTATCAGCCTTATAATCCTCGGGATCTCTAACACTACCAAACGCTATGAACCCCTTTTGTAAGCTTTTCTTTTCTTTTTGACAGATATTTCGTCTTTCTCCCTATCTCTTCCGGACCGAGACTAGAAGAACATTGGGAACAAGAGGAACAGGAACGGTGCTGATGTCGTCTAAATGTCCATGAGTTCCATTCACACGTTGAATCCAGGGAGACCCGCGAATTAACGTCTGGTCCTCGGCCCGACCAACTGTCTCAAGAATGCGTACACCCCTCAACAAGAATCTCTCTATACACGAAAGCAAATTCTGCCAACCTTTGACCAGCAGGATAAGCGAGGTAAAACCACAACCTCCCACGCCCGTAACCTTAAGGACAGAGAGAGAGAGACGAGAGAGAGAGAGAGAGAGAGAGAGAGAGAGAGAGAGAGACGAGAGAGAGACCGAGAGAGAGAGGAGAGAGAGAGAGAGAGAGAGAGAGTCGGTGTCTGACCCAAGATACTGTGGGTGATTGGACGGTGTGGAGGGATCTTCACTCTGTGTCTAACTCCATGTGTGATTGATGGGACGAGTCATGGGAGCTTCACTCTGTGCCTGACCCGGTCGTGTCTGTTCGGCACGTTCCATGGGTTACTGTTCTGCATCTCTCTCTCTCTCTCTCTCTCTCTCTCTCTCACTCTCTCTCTCTCTCTCTCTCTCTCTCTCTCTCTCCTCTCTCTCTCTCTCTCTCTCTCTCTCCTCCCTGCTTGACTCTACGCCCACACACACTCTCTCTGTCCATACCCAAATCTCTATGTCTCAACTTCCTCTCCCTCTCTCTCTCTTTCTGAGCTGACTCTGTTCTCTTTTGCTTTACCCGCCTCAATTTGACACACTCTCTCTACTCCCCTCTCACATACTGTACGGTCAGTACATACTGTACCTTCTCAGTATCCGAGATACATTCCATTTTCTAACGCTCCCCATCCACGTTGACGCCGCACCCTCCTTCCTCCCTCTGTGTGACATGGTCACACTGGTGATGTGAGTCACAAGACGCACTGGTCAATAATTTCCTGGGCTATCTCTACTCTTTTCATGAATCCATCCGGAACCACATCCGCAACCGTCTAATCCTCCAGGAACTCTCCCGTCCCCACTGATTATTCAAAGATCATCGCCAGGGGCTCAGTAATATCCTCCCTCGCCTCTCATGGTAGCCTGAGTTACATCTAATCCTGTCCCAGTGCCTTTTGCACCTGCTCAATCTTTTCAGTCTGCTGCAAGGTGTCACCACTATCACCAAGATCCTTTTCCATAGTCAATACTGAAGCAAAGTATTCATTAATTACCTCTGCTATTTCCTCTGGTTCCATACACACTTTCCCACTGTCACACGATGGGGCCAATTCTTCACGTCTTCTCCTCTTGCTCTACACACACTTGAAGAGAGAGAGAGAGAGAGAGAGAGAGAGAGAGAGAGAGAGAGAGAGAGAGAGGAGAGAGAGAGAGAGAGATACAGACAGACAGACAGACGGATAGACAGACAAACAGAGAGCTAGAGAGCGAAAGAGTCGGTGTCTGACCCAGGGATTCTGTGATGGGACGGTGTGGAGGGGTCTGCACTCTGACTCTAACGGCTGTGATTCATGGGGCAGAGTCGTGGGAGCATCACTCTGTGTCTGACCACGGTCCTGTCTGTTCGACGTTCCATGGGTTATTGTTCTGTATCTCTCTCTCTCTCTCCTCTCTCTCTCTCTCTCTCTCTCTCTCTCTCTCTCTCTCTCTCTCTCTCTCATCCTCTCTCTCTCTCCTCTCTCTCTCTCTCTCTCTCTCTCTCTCTCTCTCTCTTCCTGCTTGACTCTACGCCCCACACACCCACTCTCTGTCCACACCCAGATCTCTATGTCTCAACTCCCTCTCCCTCTCTCTCTTTCTGAGCTGACCCTCTTCTCTTTGGCTGTACCGCCTCAATTTGACACACTCGCTCTACCACCTCTCACATACTGTACGGTCCCTACGCCCCTCTCAGTATCCGAGATACATTCCATTTGCTAAACGCTCCCCATCCACGTCGACCACGCACCCTCCTTCCTCCCTCTGTGTGACATGCAATTGTGGTTAATGTAAGGGAGAGATGACGCCGCTTATTACACCTCGCCCCCTCCACTGGTATCTATCCAGAATCTGATCTTCTCAACAGCTCTGTATGCACAGGATGGTCGTGCGGTTCCACATCACTTGCTTCAGTATCTGCAATCTTAACACCTTTCCATGGCCTCTTCTCTCCTCCCCTTCCTTGGTCTTCTCGCCAGCACACACACACACACAACCAGACACACACACACACACACACACACACACACACACACACACACACACACACACAACACACACACACACACACACACACACACCACATTCCATCTTGGAGAGGCAAACTCAATTTGACACTTGGACGCCTAAAGGCTGGGTATTGGTGAGTGGGTAGCACGGAGGAGGAGAGCGTGGCGCAGTTTTTCTGACTCCATTAGAGTGTGCTGCGATGGTGCAGGAGCAAGTTTACATCAGTGCCCCCATGTCTGCGTCGACACTACTCCCTGTAGGGCCCACTATATCACCACCAATATATTCCCATACCGGCCTCAAGACCCCCACACCGCCCCCCACCCCCATTTCGGATATGTGTGTGTGTGTGTGTGTGTGTGTGGTGTGTTGTGTGTGTGTGTGTGTGTGTGTGTGTGTGTGTGTGTGTGTGTGTGTGTGTGTGTGTGGTGTAGTTGCTGACAGCAGTTTGGTGTCTCTATTTAATGTTCTGTGGCTCAGAAAGGATTGTGAGGGAGAGCAGAGGCGAGCTGTCGTGACAGGGGATTAGTTATTATGGATAACAAACGGAGACTCTGTGGAGTGCTGGATGGTATGTTGCTGGGACCCATGTTCTGAGTTGCGCAGTTTCATAGAAACATAGAAAACCTGCTGCACAATACAGGTTTCTTCGGCCCACAAACATGTCCCTCTTTTAGAAATTACTTGGCTTAACTATAACCCTTCACTAAGCTCCATATACATATCTGGAATTCTCTTAAAAGACCCCACCGTATCCTCCTCCACCGACGTTGCCGGCAGCCATTTCCACACACTCCCCACTCTCTGAGTAAAAGTATACCTCTGACATCTCCTCTGCACCTACACCCCAGCTAGTTAAACGGTGTCCTCATGTGGCAACCATATCAGCCCTGGGGAAAAAAATGCCTTTGGCTATCCATACGATTAATGCCTTTCATCATATTTTCACCTCTGTCAGGTGACCTCTCATCCTCCTTGGCTCCAAGGAGAAAAACTCAACGTATTATCAAAAGGCAAGCTCCCCACTCGAGGAAACATCCCTGTAATCTCTCTGCCCCCTGTCTCTGGCTTCCAAATCCTTTCCGTAGGGTGGAGACGGAAGTGAGCACAGTACTCCAAGTGGGATCTGTTCAGGGGGATATATAGCTGTAACATTACCTCTCGCTCTGAGTTGAATTCCCACGATTGATGAAGGAAAATTCACAGTACGCCTTCACAACCACAGAGTCAACATGCGCAGCTGCTTTGAGCGTTCTATGGACACTGACCCAAGATCTCACTGATCCTCACAGTGCTAAAATTCTTACCATTAATACTATATTCTACCATATTATTGGACCTTCCAAAATGAACCACTTCACACGTATCAGTGTTGAACTCCTTCTGCTACTTTTCAGACCAGTTCTGCGTCCAATCAATATTCCGCTGTAACATCCGACAGCCCTCTACACTACCCACAACACATACAACCTTCGTGTCATCACACTTACTAACCCATCACTCCACTTCCACATCTAGGTCAATTTCAAAAAAACAAAAACAAAACACGAAACAGTAAGCCGTCCCAGAACAGATCCTAAGGCACCTCCTTGGTCACCGACCACCATGCAGAAATGACCCGTCCACAAGCACTCACTGTCTTCTGTGGGCAAGCAAGTACTGGA
>NW_027331919.1:9703521-9761747 GCF_048418815.1 Hemitrygon akajei | reverse complement strand
ATGACGTCTAGTATAAACACCTCGCCCCCTCCACTGGATATCTATCACTAGCATCTGAGTTTATCCACAGCTCAGTATGCACAGGCCGGTCGTGTGGTTCCTCACCACTTGCTTCATATCTGCAATTTTAACACCTTTTCCCAGGCCTCTTCTCTCCTCCCCTTCGTTGGTCTTCCTACTTTATCACCACCCATATATTCCCACTCCGACCTCAAGCCCCGCACACCGTCTCCCACACACATACACAACCACACAGTTCGGCTGGTGTGTGTGTGTGTGTGTGTGTGTGTGTGTGTGTGTGTGTGTGTGTGTGTGTGTGTGTGTGTGGTGTGTGTGTGTGTGTGTGTGTGTGTGTGTGTGTGTGTGTGTGTGTGTGTGTGTGTGTGTTGGTAGTTGCTAACAGCAGTTTGGTGGCTCTATTTAATGTTCTGTAGCTCAGAAGGGAATGTGAGGGAGAGCAGAGGCGAGTTGTCGTGACAGGGATTCGTTAATATGGGTAACAAACAGAGACTCTGTGGAGGAGAACGAGAGTCCTGGATGGTATGTTGCTGGGGCCCATGTTCTGAGTTGCGTAGTTTTCATGAAAACCGGAAACCTACAGCACATTAAGGTCCTTCGGCCCACAAAGTTATGCCGAACATGTCCCTTCTTTAGAAATTACTATGGTTACCTATATCCCTCTATTTTACTCTGCTCCATGCAGCTATCCAAAAGTCTTTTATAAGACCCTATCTTATTTGCATCCACCACCTTTGCCGTCAGCCCATTCCATTAACTCATCACTCTCTCAGTAAAGAGCTTACCGCTGACATCACCTCTCTACCTACTTCCAAGCACCTTAAAACTGTGCCCACTCCTGATAGCCATTCCAGCCGTAGGAAAAAGCCTCTGACTGTCCAGACTATCAATGCCTGTCATCATCTTATACATCTCTATCAGGTCACTTCCATCCTCCGTCGCTCCTAGGAAAAAAGGCCGAGTTTACCCAACCTATTAACACAGGGCATGCTCCCCATTCCAGGCAACATCATTGCAAATTTCCTCTTCAATCTTTTTATGGCTTCCTCATCCTTTCTTCAGTGAGGCGACAACAACTGAGCACAGTACTCCAATGGTCTGACCAGGGACCTATAAAGCTGCAACATTACCTCTCGGCTTCTAAATTCAGTTCCACGATAGATGAAACCCAATACACCATGCCACTTCTTAACCACAGAGTCAACCTGCGCAGCTGCTTTGAGCCTCCTATGGACTCGGACCCCAGGATCTCATTGATCCTCCACAGTGCCAAGATTCTTACCATTAATACTATATTCTGCCATATCACTGACCTACCAAAATAGACCAGTTTTCAGGTATCGGGGTTAAACTCTTTCTACTACTTCAGACCAGTTCTGCATCCAATCGATGTCCCGCTGTAACGTGTGACAGCCCTCTACACTACCCACAACACCTCCAACCTTTGTGTCATCATCACACCTACTAACCCATCCCTCCACTTCCTCATCCAGGTCAATTAAAAACAATAATATATAAAAAAAACACGAACCGTAAGGGCCACAGAACAGATCCCTGAGGCACTACACTGGCTACCGACCTACATGCAGAAAATGACCCATCCACACCCGCTCTTTGTCTCCTGTGCGCAAAACATTTCAGGATCCACAAGACCAAGTGGGCTTGTATCCCATGCCTATTTACATCCTCAACAAGCCATGCATGGGGTTCCTTAAAAATTGCTTTGCTGAAATCAATGTACAATACATCTACTGCTCTTCCTTCTTCAGCGTGTTCAGTGACATCCTCAGCAAAATTAATCCGTCTCGTACGGCACAACTTGCCCTTGACATAGCCATTCTGACTATATCCTAATCATATCATACCGCTCAAAAAGTTCATAAATACTGCCTCTCAGGATCTTCTCCATTAACTTACCAACCGGAGGTGTAAGACTTACTGGTCTATAATTTCCTAGGCTATCTCTACTCCCTTTCGTGACTACAGGAACAACATCCGCAACCCTCCACTCCTCCAGGAACTCTCTCATCCCCACAGATGATTCAAAGATCATCGCCAGATGCTCAGTGATATCCTCCCTCGCCTCTCATGGTAGCCTGAGTTACATCTCATCCGGTCCCAGTGACTTTTACACATGTTCAATCCTTTCAGACTGCTGCAAGTTATCACTACTTCACCAATATCCTTTTCCATAGTGAATACTGAAGCAAAGTGATCATTAAGTACCTCTGCTATTTCCTCTGGTTCCATACACACTTTCCCACTGTCACACTTGCCATATGCCTTCTTAAACACAGGGTCAACCTGCGCAGCTGCTTTCAGGGTCATATGGACTCGGACCCCAATATTCCTCTGATCTTCCACACTGCCAAGAGTCTTACGATTAATGCGATTTTCTGCCGTCATATTTGACCTACCAAAATGAACTACTTTACAATTTCCTGGGTTGATATCCATCTGCCACTTCTCAGCCCAGTTTTGCATCCTCTCAAGGTCCCACTGTATACTCTGACAGCCCTCCACACTGTACATAACACCCGTAACCTTTGTGTCAGCAACAAACTTTCTAACCCAACGCTGCACTTCCTCATCTAGGTCATTAAAAAATCAATAGGAGTTAGGGTCCCAGAACAGATCCCTGAGGCACTCCTCTGGTGTCCGACTTCCATGCAAAATATGACACGTCTAAAACCACTCATTACCTTCTATGAGCCAGTTTTGAATGCATGAAACAATGTCCCCTTGGATCCCATGCCTGCTCACTTACTCAATAATCATTAACTGGAGTACCTTATCAAATGCCTTGTGGAAATCCATATACACTACATCTACTACTCTTCCTTCATCAATGTGTTTAGTATCATGCTCAAAAAATTCAATCAAGCTCGTACGGCACAACCTGCCCTAGGCAAAGCCATGCTGACTATTCCTAATCATATCATACCTCTCCAAATGTTCATAAATCTTGCCTCTCAGGATCTTATCCATCAACTTCCTAACCACTCAGTTAAGACTCACTGGTTTATAAATTCATGGTCTATCTCTGCTCTCTTTCTTGAATAAAAGAACAATATTCGCAACTCTCCAATACTCCCGAACCTACCCCGTCTCCATTGATGATGCAAAGATCATCGCCAGAGGCTCAACAATCTCTTCTCTAGCCTCTCATTGTAGCCTGGTGCACATCTCATCCAGTCCCGGTGAATTATCGAACGATGATTTCCAAAAGCCCAAGCACATCCGCTTTCTTAATAAATACATGCTCGTTTTCCAGTCTGCTGCAAGTCATCACTACTATCACCAAGATCCTTTCCATAGTGAATACTGAAGCAAAGTATTCATTAAGTACCTCTGCTGTTTCCTGCACACCTTTCCACTGCCTCACTTCATATGTCCTATTCTATCAAGTTTTATCCTCCTGATCCTCAGGTACTTGTAGAATGTCTTGGAGTTTTCGTTAATCCTATCCGCCAAGGCTTCAGATGACCACTTCTGGCTCACCTAATTTCCCTCTTAAGATCCTTCATGCAAGCCTTATAATCTTTTAGATATTACCTAGCCTTCCGACACTTTTGTAAATTTCTCTTTTCTTCTTGACAGAGTTTCGCCTCTCCCTGATCTCTTCCGAACGAGACCAGCTGACTCTTGGGGAACAATATCAGGAGATGAACAGGACCCGGTGCCAATATCGACAAAAAGTCCTTGAGTTTTATTCGACCCTTGAATCCAGGACAATCGTGAATTCCATTCGGGACCTCTGCCAGACCACCAGTCTCAGGAACTGTTTCAGGAATACGTGCATCCTGAACAACAACAGCTCTATCCCGAAAGCAAATTATTCTGCCAACTGTTGACCAGCAGGAAAGGTGAGGTAAAATCCCACAATTCCCCGCTCCTATTCTCAAGGAGAGAGAGCGAGAGAGAGAGAGAGAGAGAGAGAGAGAGAGAGAGAGAGAGAGAGAGAGAGAGAGAGAGAGAGAGAGAGAGAGAGAGAGAGAGAGGGGGAGGGGAGAGAGAACCACTAGACTATCTGAATGGTGTCAAGTTAGGAAAAAGAAAAGTACAATGAGATCTAGGTGTCCTTGTTTATCAGACACTGAAAGTAAGCATGCAGGTACAGCAGACAGTGAAGAAAGCTAATGGCATGATGGCCTTCATAACAAGTGGAGTTGAGTATAGGAGCAGAGGTCCTTCTGCAGTTGCACAGGGCCCTCGTGAGACCACATCTACAGTATTGTGTTCAGCGTTGGTCTCCAAATTTGAGGAAGGACATTCTTGCTATTGAGGGAGCGCAGCATAGGTTCACGAGGTTGATTCCCGGGATTGCGGGACCGTCAGGTGTTGATAGATTGGAGCGACTGGACTTGTATACATTGGGATTTAGAAGGATGGGAATGGATCTGATTGAAACATATATGATTATTCAGGGATTGGACACGCTAGAGGCCGGAAACATGTTCCTGATGATGGGGCAGTGCAGAACCAGAGGCCACAGTTTAAGAATAAGGAGTAGCCCATTTAGAACGGAGTTCAGGAAAAAAAAATAACCCAGTCAGTTGTGGTTCTATGGAATGCTCTGCCTCAGAAGGCAGTGGAGGCCAATTCTCTGTATGCTTTCAAGAAAGAGTTAGATAGAGCTCTTAAAGATAGCACAGTCAAGGGATATTGGGAGAAGGCAGGAACAGGGTATTGATTGTGGATGTTCAGCCCTGATCACATTGATTAGCGGTGCTAGCACGAAGGGACGAATGGCCTACTCCTGCACCAATTGTCTACTTCTAGAAGAATAGATTATAGGAGCAGGGATGTGATGTTGAAGCTCTATAAGGCACCGGTAATATCTCACTTGGAGTGCTGTGTGTAGTTTCAGACTCTTTATTTAATTAAGGATGTGCTGACGTTGGAGAGGGTTCAGAGATATTTCACTAGAGTGAGTCCGGGAATGAGAGGGTAACATTTGAGGAACGTTTGATCGCTGTTGGACTGTACTCCTTGGAGTTTAGAAGAATGAGAGGGGACCTCATAGAAACATTTCGAATGTTGAAAGTCATGGACAGAGTGGATGTGGCAAAGTTGTTTTCCATGGTGGGGGAGTCTATTACGAGAGGGCATGAATGAAGGATTGAAGGGCGCCCATTCACAACAGAGATGCGAAGAAATTCTTTTAGCCAGAGGGTGTTGAATCGCTGGAATTTGATGTCATGGGCGGCAGTAGAGGCTTAGTCATCGGGTGTAGTTAAGGCAGACATTGATAGGTATCTGAGTAGCCAGGGCATCAAAAGGTTATGGTGAGAAGGTGTGGGAAGTGGGACTAAATGGGTGAATGGATCAGCTCATGATAAAATAGCATAGCAGATTCGATGGGCCGAATGGCCGACCTCTGCTCCTGAGTCTTATGGTCTTAGGTGTATCCAGCTGCAGCTTCTAACACTCCGCGTTGAGGAGTTGGAAATGGAACTGGATGAACTCAGGGTCATTAGGGATGCCGATAGGAAGGACATATTGGTATAACGTTAACATGCAATGCAATTCCAAAACAATCGAAAACACTTTAACACCCTCTCTCTGCAAAATCCCTCTAAACCCCGTCAAACTTTCTCCCCTACACTACTTCCCGTCACCATCACACACTGTCTGCAATACACCACTCCCTTCTCCGTCACCCATCCCTCAGTTCCAAGCAACCCCGTCTCCGTGACCCAAAAATCCTCCTGCACACTTCCCCGTCTCTGTTATCCCGTACGTACCCATACACTCCTCCCCGTCTCGGTGATACTCTCCATGTGCTAAACGCTCCCCATCTACGTCGTCCCTCCACTCTCCTGCCACACTGTGACACAGGCAATTGTGGGAAGTATGATGGAGAGATGATGGCTGGTGTATCACCTCCCACCGTACCATGGCTATCGATCGCCAGGATCTGCATCTCTCCACAACTCTGCATGCACAGGCCGGTCATGTGCTTCTACACCACTTGCATCAGTGTTTGCATTCTCACCCCCCTTTCCCTGGCCTCCTCTCCCCTCCCCTTCCTTCCTCTAACGGCAGCACACAATCCGCTCACACACACGCACACCATCTCCGAGAGACACACACAATTCGAGACTACTGTAAAGACGAAAGGCTGGGTATTGGTGAGTGGGGAAAACGAAGGAGGGAGAGGGTTTCGTACTTTTTTCTCATTCTAGTGAAGTGTACTGCGATGTTGCGGGAGGTACTTCACATGTCTGACTCCGGGAGTGAGATGAGATAATATTTGGGAAGCTTCGCTGGTTATCTGATCCTGGAAGAGTGTGTTGGGACGGTGTGGACGGAGCTTCACTCCGTGTATGACCCCGGAGTGTGTGTTGGGACGGTGTGGAGGGAGCTGCACTCTGTGACTGACCTCAGCTGTGTGTGATGGATCATTGCGGAGGGAGCGTTACTCAGTGTATGTTTCCAGGAGTGAGCGATGGGATTGTATGGGGGGATTCTCGCTCTGTCTGTGACTCCTGGCCATGGGTCAGTGGATTTCGGCTTTTAAGCTGACTCCAAGCAAAGAAATGGGAGCAGGAAAATGGTAACTCACATCCTCTGCTCCAACGGCTGCAATTTAAACACCCTTTTGTGGCCCCACTCTCCTCCACTTCCTTCCTCTTTTCTCAGCACACCATTCCTTCTCTGTGATTCTTAAGTGAGAGTGTGAGCAGCATATATGTACAAATGTAATCGGTATGTCCGGGAAGGTGGTTTTGCAAAGTGAGGTCAGGGATTTAGCTTTGAAATTAAAGGACAGGACCACCACCCGTCTCAGTGTGCCCAGACCTAGGAAGACCATACTGATTAGGACGTGGTGTAAGCGGGTGGAATCTAAAATTTGGAATCATTGTATTTTTTTCCAAGGAAAGTGGGATCTGTATATAAGAGATGGAATACGGTTTACACCGGAACTGGAGGGGAACTGAGATCCAAGCGGGAAGGTTTGTCAGTACTGTGCATGAGATTTTTTGGGAGAGTTTCTTAAGTCGAGTTGCAGGGGGGTGCGATTCAGAACTCCAGAGCAAAGAGCGGAGTCGCTATGGAGATAGATGATGTTAAGATCGTAGAAAAAGTCAGATATCAAGAGTTTATACATAATGCGACTGGTGCCCTGAGCTCCGCATATTTCACTGAAGGACGCTTTAAAAAAGGCGGTTGAGCTCAGGGAATGAATCAATACAGTGAACTATGACATTGTAGCCATTGCTAAGAATTGGGTGTAGGAGGAGCAAGCAGGAGAGCACGATATTTCGGGTTTCCCTATTTTTAGTCGTGAGAAAGAAGAAGGAATTAAAGGAGGAGGGGTGACATTACTAGGCTGAGAAAATGTTACCGCAGTGGACAGTCAGGACAGGGAAGACAATTCGTCTAAGTGAGGCTTTATGGGTGGAAATGACGAATAAGAAATGAATGGCAATGTTACAACATAGAACATAGAATAGTACAGCACGTTACAGTCCCTTCGGCCCACAATGCCGTGCCGATGCTTAAACCATGCCCTCCATATAACCCCCCAGCTTAAATTCTTCCATTTCCCTGTCTAGTAGTCTCTTATATTTCATTAGTGTTTCTGCCTCCACCACTGACTCAGGCAGTGCATTCCACCCACCAATCACTCTCTGAGTAAAAACACCTTCGTCTAATATCCCCCTTGAACTTCCTACCCCTTACCATAAAGCCATGTCCTCTTGTATTGAGCAGTGGTGCCCTGGGGAAGAGGCGCTGACTGTCCATTCTATTTATTCCTCTTAATATCTTGTATACCTCTATCATGTCTCCTCTCATCCTCATTCTCTCCAGAGAGTAACACCCCAGTTCCCTTAATCTCTGATCATAATGCATACTCTCTAAACCAGGCAGCATCCTGGTAAATCTCTTCTGTACCCTTTCCAATGCTTCAACATTCTTTCTATATTGAGGCGACCAGACTGGACACAGTACAGTAAGTGTGGCCTAACCAGGATTTTATAGAGATGCATCTTTACATCGCGACTTTAAAACTCTATCACTCGACTTATGAAAGCTAACACCCCATAGACTTTCTTAACTACCCTAACTATCTGTGAGGCAACGTTCATGGAACTGTAGACATGTACCACCCCCCCCCCCCCCAGAACACGCTACTCCTCCCCACTACCACGCCTCCTGCCATTTACTTTGTACTCTGCCTTGGAGTTCGTCCTTCCAAAGTACCACCTCACACTTCTCCGAGGTGAACGTATCTGCCACTTTTCACTGGGAAATGAATAATCAAGCGTACACGTCCTATTGAAAGGACAGACAGGTGGGCAGAGGGGGTGGGCTGGCTCTGCTGGTGAGGAATGAAATTCAGTCCCTTGCGAGGTGTGACATAGAATCAGGAGATATAGAGTCAGTATGGATAGAACTGAGAAATTGTATGGGCAATTTGTCATCACCTTTGTTCCTGATGTTTCTTACATTGTCGTACACGCACTTTAGCCCTTCTACCTAACTACCTTTACAACCTTTATTCTGTTTCTCTTTCCTGAATTGTTAGATCTGGCTTTACTCCATGCACTGTACTTGCAGCTCTCGCATGACCTTTATCCTTCCCCACCTCACCATCTGCTCTAACACTATGATTCCCCTCCCCCCGCAAATCTAGTATAACTCCCCGGTGCAGCACCAGCAAACCTTCCCGCAAGGATGTTAGTCCCCCAGCAGTTCAGTTGCAACCCGTCCCGTCGGTACAAGTCCCACCTTCCCGGGAACAAAGCCCAATTGTCCAGAAACATGAAGCCATCCTTCCGGCACAAACTCCATAGCCACGTATTTAGCTGCATTATTTCCCTATTTCTGGCCTCACTAGCACGTGGCACGGGTAGCAATCCTGAGATTGCAACCTTGGAGATCCTGTCCTCCAACGTTGCACCTAACTCCCTAAACTCTCTTTGCAGGACCTCCTCCTTCTTCCTATCCATGTCATTTGTCCCTACATGGACCACAACATCCGGCTGCTCACCCTCCCTCATGAGAATACTGAGTACTCGACCGAGATATCGCGGACCCTGGCACCAGGGAGGCAACAGACCATCCGGGATTCACGATCTCTCCCACAGAACCTCCTATCTCTCCCCCCAAACATCGAATCCCCTATCACTACTGCTCTCCTGTTTTCCTTCCTTCCCTTCTGAGCTGAGGATTCAGTCTCACTGCCAGAGACGTGACCACTACAAATTGTCCCTGGTAGATCGTCCCCACCAACAGTTTCCAAAACGATATACTTATTGTTGGTGGGAACATCCGCAGGGGTGCTCTGCTCATTCTGTCTATTCCTGTTCCCTCCGCTCACAGTCACCCAGATACCTGCCTCCTGACATTTAGGGGTGAGTGTCTCCTAGAAACTCCTTTTTAGTTCCCTTTTTGCCTCACGAATGATCTGAAGTTATTATGCCCCCTAACACGGTTTGTCAGGAGCTGTATCTGGATGCAACTTTTGCAGGTGTGGCCATCAGGCACATTTGTGCTCGCCCTGACTTCTCACATATTGTTAACGGAGCACTCGACTGCCCTAACTGCTGCCTCCATTTCCTACACCTAAACTAATTAGATTAATTGAAGGAGATTACCTGGCCTTTCCTAATTGGGAGCAAGCTCGTCCTCAGCATCTCGCCGAAGCCTGTGGAGCCAAAACATTCCTAATTTGTCTCCCTCCACTACGTCCCCCGCTCCGTTAATCTGCTCGCTTTTTAAACTCTCCCACTGCCTCACGGGCCAACTATCACGCGCTTGCGCAGTCGTGCCCCGTTCAAACTGCCGAAGTAATCCTTTGTAGGAGGCGGGATTTATGCACATTTGGGGAGGTATAATATGTTAAGCAATAGACAGCATAACTTTGTCAAGGGCAGGACGTGCCTTATGAGCTTGATTGAATTTTTAGAGGATGTAACTATACACATTGATGAAGGAAGAACAGTAGATTTAGTGTTAAAGGATTTCGGCAAGGCATTTGAAAAGGTACCCCATGCAATGCTTATTAAGAAAGAAAGGATGCATGGGATCCAAGGGGACATTGCTTTGTGGAACCTGAACTGGCTTGCCCACAGAAGGCAAAGCTTTGTTGTAGAAGGGTCATAATTTCAGAAGGCCTTTAACAAGGTGCCGCACATAAGGCTGCTAAAGAAGATAAAAGCCTACGGAATTACGGGAAAGTTACATACGTGGCAGGAAACAGAGAGTGGGAATAAATGGATCCCATTCTGGTTGGCTGACGGTTACCAATCGTGTTCCACATGGGTCCGTGTTCTGGCCGCTTCTTTTTACTCTGTATGTCAACGATTTGGATTAAGGAATAGATGGCTTGTGGCTGAGTTTGCTGATGATACAAAGATAGGTGGAGGGGCCGGTAGTGTTGAGGAAACAGAATGTCTGCAGGGAGACATGGATAGATTGGGAGAATGGGAAAAGAAGTGGCAAAGGAAAGACAATGTTGGAAAGTGTACCGTCATGCACTTTGGTAAGAAATAAAGGGACAAAATATTATTTAAATAAGGAGAGCATTCAAAATTCTCAGATGCAACGGGACTTGTGAGTCCTCGTTCAGGACACCCTTAATGTTAACCTCCAGCTTGAGTCGGTGCTGAAGAATGCGAATGCAATGTTGGCATTTATATCTCGAGGAATAGAGTACAGCAGCAAGGAAGCGATGTTGAGGCTCTATAAGGTACTGCTAAGGTCTCACTTGGAGCACTGTGTGCAGTTTTGGGATCCTTATTTAAAAAAAAAGGCTGAGCTGACTTTGGAGTGGGTTCAGAGAAGCTTCATTACAATGATTTCGGGAATGAGAGGGTTAACATATGAGGAGCATTTGACCGCTCTTGGACTGCACTCCTCGGAGTTTAGCAGAATGAGGGGGGAACTGATAGAAACATTTCTAATGTTAATAGGCATAGGCAGAGTGAACGTGGCAAAGTTGATTCCCATGGTGGGGTAGTCCAGTCCAGCATGACTTACGGATTGAAGGGCGCCCATTCAGAACAGAGATGCGAATAATTATTTTTTATCTAGTGGTTGGTGAATCTGTGGAATTTGTTGCCACGGGCGGCAGTGGATTTCAAGTAATTGGGTGCATTTAAGGCAGAGATTGATAGTTATCTAAATTGCCAGGGCATCAAAGGATAAGGTGAGAAGGCGGGGCAGTGGGACTAAATGGGAGAATTGTTTAACTCATGATAAAATGTCGAAGCAGACTCGATGGGCCGAAACTCCGACTTCCGCTCCTTTGTCTTATCGTCTTATGGATGCAAAACTGGGTTGAGAAGTGGCAGATTGTGTTCATCCCAGGTAAGTGGGAGGTGGTTCATTTGTGTAGGTTTAATATAATGTCAGAATATATTTCTAATGGTAAACCTTGCAGTGTGGACGATCAGAGGGATCTTGGAGTCCGAGCCCATCAAACACTCAGAGCGGCTGCGCAGTTTGACTCTGTGTTTAAGAATACGATGCATTGGTAATCATCAACCGTGGAATTGAGTTCAAAAGCGAGAGGTAATGTGACAGCCCTATAGCACACCGGTAAGACCCCCCCCCTCCCCACTTGTAAAACTGTGCTCAGTTCTGGTCAACACACTACAAGGATAATGTGGAACCTATAGGAATGGTACAGAGGATCTTTACAAGGATTTTGCCCGGATTGGGGAGCATGCCTTCTCGTAATAGTTTCAGTGAACTCGCAGTTCTCTCCTTGCAGCGACGGATGATGTGAGGTGACTTGACAGAGGTGTATAAATGATGAGAGGCATTGATCGTGTCGATAGTTAGAGACAACGCCACCAACATTACCCTCTTCGGCAAGGTTATTAACAGCTCCTTGTACATTCTCATACAAACCGCCATATAGCTGAACGCAATCAAACTGCTCAGAGAGGTGTTCGTGGGCTCCACATCGTCCTCCAATGTAGTCTGCAAACTGGACCTTGTTAAAAGCCTTCTTAAATTCCATGAAAGTTACATCTACTATTCGTGCGTGATCTACCTTCCCCGGTCAAATCAGACCGGCAATTCTCCCTGCGTCTCACGCCATCTGATACCTCCCTCCCCTTCTATGTTCCACGCTCCCAATCTCCTCCTCTCTTTCCCTCTCTCACCACTCCAGTTTATGTCCGTCTCTCCCAACCTTCCATCTCCCAGGGTGTCCACCATCTGGGATATTCTTAATGGACATGTCTATGTTTATTACACATACCAATGCAAAAAATGGGTCCTACACAATCAAATCAACCAGTCATCTCTCCCTGGGACCCACATCATTATTCTCGACGGATTTACCCTGTTTTACCGAATTGGACTGTAAAAGAACTTATCCCGGGATCAAACAGAAATAAAGACACAAACATCGGTGTACGGTTAACCCTTCAATAGGTGATCCCGTTGCCTTACGACTCCGCCAATATCAGGTTATCTCTTAAATTTATATAGTGAATTTTAGGCAATAGCCAACAGCCAAATATACTCAGTGAGCGATTTCAAGAAGCATTTGTTGGATATCAGACAGTCTACGAATGCTTCCGGTCGGTGCACAAAATTAGAACTGCACGTCTGCAGTCAGTTCCTCTTTTACCAAGACAGTGTTGGATAAAAGTTAACACTACCTCATTCTTGGTATGCAATGCTGCTAGCTTTTGTCAGCTCGCACAAGCAAGTTTCAACAAGTTTCTGCATCTTATCCTGTGACCTTCGTGACCTCAATCTTCAGCTAATCCAACTTGGCAAATACATTTATTTTTTTCACATTCAGACAAAGTAACTTATCATGAGAACGTAGGATTTAGAAGCAGAATTAGACCATTTGCCCCATAGATTCTGCTCCACCATTTCATCGTACCTGATATAATTTACTTCTCAGCCTCAATCCCCTCCCTTTTTCCAGTATTCCTTCAAGCCCTGACCAATCAAGAACCTCTGCCATAAATATATAAAAAAAGAAAGCTTTGACCTTCACGGCCGCCTGTGCCAAATAAATCCACAAATTCACCACACTCTGGCTGAAGAAATGTCTCCTTGTCTCTGTTCTAAAAGGACGAGCCGCTCTTCTAAGTCTTTGTCCTCTGGTCTTCGACTCCCCCACCATAGAAAATATCCTCGCCACACCACCTCGATCAAGGCATTTAAATATTCAATAGATTTCAATGGGATCACTCTTCTTCCGTCTAACTTCCAGTGAGTGCGGGTCTAGAGATATTCAGCACTTCTAATATGACGCCATTCAATCATGGATTCATTTTTGTGAACCTCGTTTGAACCCTCTCCACTTTGAGCACAATCTTTCTAAGATAAGAGACCCAAAACTGTTCACAATACTCCACGTGAGGCCTCACCAGTGCTTTATAAAGTCTCAGCATCCCACCTTTCCTTTTATATTCGAGTCGAAATGCTGACATGCATTTGCCCTCCTCACCACAGACTCAACCTGAGAAGGTTACATCATCGGCACAACATTGTGGGCTGAGGGGCCGGGAATGTGCTGTAGATTTCATTCTTCAACCTGAAAATTATCCTTGAAGGAATCCCGCACAAGGGCCTTAAGGTCCCCGTGAATCTCTGATTTGTTTTCTTTCTGTTTTCTCTCCATTTAGAAAATAGCAAACCCTTTCATTTTCTCCCAAAGTGCATGACAATGCATCTTTCAACACAGCAGTACATCTACCATTACTTTGACCTGTCTAAGTCCTTCTGTAGCTTGTCTACTTCCTCAAAACTACCTGCCCCTCCACTTATCCTTATACCGTCTGCAAACTGTGGAGCCATGTTCATGGAGCCACAAACAATAGCTCCAAACAAGATCCCTCTGCTCGTTGACACTGTCTTGTCTATAATAGTGTGCTGTATCTTTCTATTTGTCCGGGTTGAACTCATCTGCCATTTCTCCAACCACATCTGCAAGGGATTTCAGCAGAGCAGCAATCGCTTTTGTTTCTAGGAAAAGATGAGGAAGGTGCAGGCCATGTGTATTCCAAAAATAAAGAAGTTCTCAGTATTCAGGAAATATCCAATTCTGGCCGAAAAGGGAACAAAGCTCCTGCAAAAGCTAAAGAAAGGGCTTACAAGAAAATAAAAATTAGTGGGATTGAAATCATCGGTTCGGCTCCCGGCTTCATCCGGGTGATGGTAGCCGCCGTCCCGAGAAACTTACGAAATCTCGTTTGGGTGGACGTTGTACGATGTTTACAAAGAGTACACAATATGCTGGTAAACAATTCAGCATATATATGGTTTGTAAAGCGACATGTAAAAGGGGCACATTCTCATGAAACAGTCTAATGTGCAAACGTTGGAGCTCACAGTGTCGTCCATTTGCTCCCGTCGAGCTTTTGCGAGCTTAGCCGACCTTCGGATCCACTCTCCTCAGACAACTCCGTCCAGAGGTCATAGAAACATAGAAACACATAATTCCTACAGCACAATAGAGGCACATCGGCCCACAAACTCTGTGATCATGTCCTTATCATTGAAATTCTCCAGGGTTACCCATTGCCCTCTATTTTTCCCTGAGCTACATTTAGCTGACCACGAGACTGTTAAAAGAGCCTATCGTACCGGCCTCCACCAACATCGCCGGAAGAGCATTCCGCGCACTTAACACTCTCTCCGGACCCATGAATTCCCCTCTGTACCTACTGCCAAGCACCTTAAATCATTGCCCTCTAGAGCTATCCATTTCAGCCCTGGGAAAAACCCTCTGACTATCCACAAGATCAAAGCCTCTCATCATCTGTTGCACCATATCAGGTCGTCTCTCATCCTCCATCGCTCCAAGGAAAAATGGCCGGGATCACTCAACTTATCCTCATAAGGCATGTTCCCGAAACCAGGGAACTTCCTTGCAAATCTCCTCTGCATCCTTTCCATCGCTTCCACATTCTTCCTGTAGTGAGGCGATCAGAACTGAACACAGTCCTCCAGGTAGCGTCTGGCCAGGGTCCTATAAATTTGCAACATTGGCTCTCGGCTTCTAAACTCAGTCTCACGATGTATGAAGGTCAATACTGTGTACGCTTTCTTAACCACAGATACAACCTGTGCAGCTGCCTTGAGTGTCCTATGGACTGGAAACGCAAGATCCCTCTGATCCAACACGCTGCCAAATGTCTTACCATTAATACCATATTCTGCCATCATATTTGACCACAAAAGTAACAGCCTTATTCTTACCTGAGTTAAATTCCATCTGCCACTTCTCGGACCAGATTTGCATCCTATGAATGTCCCGCTGTAAGCTCTGACGGACCTCATAATTAGGGGTATCTACAACTCCCCGAACCTTTGTATCATCCTCAAATTTAAGAACCACAGCTCCAGATCCCCATCCAAATCATTCATGCAATCACGTAGAGTTGAGGTCCAAGAACAGATCATCGAGGAACTCCACTGTTCACCGGCTCCCATGCAGAATATGACACGACTGCAACCTCTCTTTGCCTTCTGTGGGCAAGCCAGTTCTGGATACACAAAGCAATGTCTCCGTGGGCCACATGTCTCCTTACATGGGATACATTATCAAATGTGTAGTTAACTCACAAAAGGAGAGGTTGCAATTAATTTGCTATTGGGAAATAAACCACTCGGAGAGATTTTTGGAGATAGTGATCATAATTCTATCTCCTTTACAACAGCATTGGAGAGAGATAAGAATAGACAAGTTAGCAACTCTTTTTGTTGGAGTAAGAGGAAGTATCAGGCTATCGGAAAAGAACCTGCAAGCTTTAATTGGATACAGATGTTCTCAAAGAAAAGTAGGGCAGAAATGAGCAAATGTTCAGGGGTTATTTGTGTGGAGTTCTGCATAGGTACGTTCTAATGTGACGAGGAAGTTATGGTAGGGCACAGTAACCGTGGTGTACAAAGGCTGTACAAAACCTAGTCAAGAAGAAAACAAAAGCTTACAAAAGTCTAAGAGAAATAGGTAATGCTAGAGATCTGGAAGATTATGAGACTAACAGGAAGGAGTTTAAGAAGGATATTAGGAGAGCCAGAAGGGGCCATGAGAAATTCTTGGCGAGCAGGATTAAGGAAAACCCCGAGGCTTTCCTCAAGTATGTGAAGTGTAATAGGATAAGACGAGAAAGAATAGGACCTATCAAGTGTGACAGGCTGAAAATGTATATGAAACCGGAGGAAATGGCAGAAACTTAAATAATATTTTGCTTCGAGTATTCACTGTGGAGTAACGATCTGGGTGATAGTATCAATCACTTGCAGCATGTTGATATTAAGAAAGAGGGTGAGCTGGAGATTTTGGAAAGCATCAAGTTGGTAGGTCGCCGGGACCGGATGAGATGTACCCCAGGCTACTGTGGAGGCGAGGGAGGAGATTACTGAGAACCTGGCGATGATCTTTGCAACATCAAGGGGGACGGGAGAGGTTCCAGCGGATTGGAGGTTTTCGGATGTTGTTCCTTTATTCCAGAAAGGGTTCGAGATAGCTCAGGGAATTATAGACCAGTGAGTTTTAACTCAGTGGTTAGTAATTGGATGGAGAAGATCCTGAGAGGCATGATTTATTAACATGTGGAGAGATTTAATATGATTGGGAATAGTCAGCATGGTTTTGTCAAGGGCAGGCCGTGCCTTACGAGCCTGATCATTTTTTTGAGGATATGACTAAACACATTGATGAAGGAAGAGCATTAGATGTAGTGTATATAAATTTCCGCAAGGCATTTGATAAGGTACCCCATGCAAGGCTTATTCAGAAAGAAAGGAGCATTGGGAATGTAAGGAATTATGGAATCCAGGGAGGAAGGAGAAGTGAAGGAATGTGAGTTGGATGAGGAAATATATGGGAAGTGGAGGAAATAAAGCCGGTAAGGTCGGATACAGAAAGAAGGTGTAGAGGAGAGAGGAAGTGGAGAGGGAAGGTGCGTGATAGGGAAGTCGTTGAGGTGGGGAAGGTGAGTGTGACAGTAGGAGCCAGTGCCATGCGAGGGTGGGAGAAGCAAGAGATTGATTGAGGGAAACTAAAGGAAGAGGAAGAGTGGGAGAGCGAAAGAGGAATGTGTGGTGGGAGAGAACGGGAAGCTCGGAGGTAGGATGGGAGGAGGGGTGGAGAAGGGACGGGGGAGATGGGATGAAGGAGATGAAGGCGGACATTCGGAAGGGAGGGAAATACAGAAAGCATCTGTGAGTATGTAAGCACATCTGCGTGTCCGGGTGACAGGAGTGTTGGTCGTGGAGAGAAGAAAAAGAGAGGGGAAGATGTGGGAGGGTGTGGAATAAGATAATGGGGAAGAGGAAAAAGTGGGGCAAAGGTGGACAAGAGGAGGTAGGAAAAGAGCAAGGGCTGAAGAGGGGAGGAAGATGGGATAGAAAGAGATAGAATAGGGGGAGGGAAAATAGAGAATGAAAAGGGGAGCGTGGGGGAAGCTTGTCGAAGAAGAGACACAGAATTCCACGGAATAAGGAGGGAGAGAGAGAGTGCGCCACTGGACGAGAAAGCGAGGAAAGCCTATGAAGGGACCGTGTTCCTTCCGCCCTCTTCACTGTACTTACCCCTTTTCTCGCTGCCTTCTCCCCAGTCTATCCATTGTCACCCAGATCTCTATCTCTACCCGACCCCGAATCCTCCCCTCTTTCTCCCCACTCACACTACTCTTCCACCAACCACTCTCATTTCTGACGACCACCCTCTGCAACACCCTCAATCGCTCTGCTCCCCGCACTTCCTCCCCCTGCTCTCGGTTCCTCAGTTCATCAGCTCTTCATCCCGCGTTGCTTGGTACCGGCCTAACCCACTTGTTAACACAGGCTTCCTCTGACAACGGTTGATTCCCCCTGAGCTCAGAGACGCAGAGACTCCTCGGCGGGATGGACCAGAGCGTGAGCTACATGACTGTGAAGTTCGGAAAAAATGACTCACGGTCTCTTTCCCGAGGTGAGTGCGGCAAAGAGACAGGCGACTGATCTGTTCTGCAGCTTATCCTGGTGTGTGTGATCAGGCTTATGGAGGGAGTTTCGCACTATGTCTGCCCGGGAGTGCGTGATGAGTGACTCTGTGTTTGACTCTGGGAGTGTGTGACGTGACAGTGTGGAGGGAGATTCACACTGTGTCTGAACCCGGGAGTGTGTGATGGGACGGTGTGGTGGGAGATTCACTCTGTGTCTGAACCCCGGGAGGGTGTAATGGGACGGTGTGGAGGGAGATTCACTCTGTGTCTGACCCCGGGAGTGTGTGATGGGACGGTGTGGAGGGAGATTCACTCTGTGTCTGACCCCGGGAGTGTGTGATGGGACGGTGTGGAGGGAGATTCACTCTGTGTCTGACCCCGGGATTGTGTGATGGGACGGTGTGGTGGGAGCTTCACTCTGTGTCTGAACCCCGGGAGGGTGTGATGAGACGGTTTATAGGGAGCCTTATTCTGTCGCTGACACTCGCTGTTTTGTCCCCAGCTGAACCTGATGTATCGTACGCGGAAGTTAATTTCAAGACCCCCTCGGCGCCCCGGGTCCGGGCTGATCGAGGTCAGTTTCATCTTTGTTGGTTTCCCCCTGTTTAGCTGATACGTCGTATCCTGTCGAGAGATCTCAGGGCAAACGTGACTACTGATTCCCTGTTTGAGCATAAGACGGATTGAACACGTGGGAGAGATGATGCGGGGGTGAACTTTGTGGGAGGGACGGTGGGGAGGGATTCTGTGAGGAGTGAGCTCCCTTGGAGGGGCGGTGTAGAAGGAGCGCCGTGGGACGGTTTCAGGAGAGTGGGCTGTGAGAAGGGTCGGTGAGGAGAGATAGCATGGCATGTGCCGATGAGGAGCGAGCGCTGTGGGATGGTGTTGCGGAGGTGAGTGAGCGCCGTGTTGGTGTGGTGAGGAGGGAACGCGGTATAAATCCATAACCGCTCTCTCACTTTTCTTAACTCCACTTACTCTTCTTTCTTTCCACTTCTCTCCCCTTCCTCTCCTCCTCACACCCTCTCCGCTCTCCCTCTTCCCCTGCTCCGTCTCCTCGTTTTCCCCACTGTCTCCCACTGTCCCGTTCTCTTCGCCCTCTCTCATTTCCCCCTCTCCCTCCCGTCTCTCATCTATCACAGTCACCGTCTCTACCACTTTCGGTCTTCCCATGGCGCTCTTTCCCTCTCTCTCTTTCACCACCGTCTCATCTTTCCCAGTTCGCCCCTACCGGTCTTCCAACCTCGCTCTGTCCCTAAATGTGCCCCTCAACACCCCTCAAGCCCTCTCCTCCTCTCCATCCACGGCTCTCTTCCTTTCCCCGACGCGCTCTCCCATTCCTCGACGCTTCTCCCCTCGTACTTCTCTCTCTCAAATTCTTTCTTCTCTCTTCCCCATCCCTCTCCCACTTTTTCCTCCCCTCACTCTCCATTCTCAATACCACTCTCTTTCGCCCTCTCTCACACCTCTCCCTGCCCTCTGACTGTTCCCGACTCTCTCCCCTGCCCCCCTCTGTCTCCGCCTCTCTCACCCCGTTCTCCCTCCCCATTCTTTCTGTTACATTTTCCCCCCATCGCCCCTGTCGCTATCTCCCCCTCTCTGCCCATCGCCCTCCTCTGCTGCCTCCTGTATCTCTCCTCTCTCTACCCCTCTCCCTCACCCTTTGTCTCTTCTCAAACCCCTCCCTCTTCTCTCCCTTCCCGACACCCTACTCCATTCTGTACCGCTCTCACTCTCTCACTTATCTGCTCTCGCTCTCTCTCCCAGACGGTTTGAACTCCACCTACTCAGATCTGAACTTTCGGAGAAAGGAACCTTGCATCGATGAGAGCGGATGTCCTCGCATTGCCCCGGGACCCGGCGGGTTGTCAACCATTACACAAACAGGTCAGAGTTCACAGCGCAGACTTCAATCTGGATGGGTCACGTGTCACACTCCCACGTGTCCCAAGCTTTGAACACTTCCTCTGTCAGCTCATCCCATGGGCTGACCACAGTCTGGGTAAAGAAAGCTTGTCACTCATGCCATCCACTATCTCCCTCCCTCCTCCATCTTCCACACTCCGGATCTCCCCCTCCCCCCTTCTCTCACTGCTCCTTTCTTACTCCATCTCGCCTCCATTCCTCTCTTCATTCTCCCGGAGTGATCTACCATCTGGGATCTTGTGACAGTATTTGTTAAAGTCTGTGTACATTTCTCCAACCTATCAGGACAAACAGGTCCTCCGCAATCAAATCGGTCAGTCTAATTTCACTGCCCACAACCCTCTTATAGGAAGTCCCTATCTATCACTTCTGGTACACTGCCCTAATCAGCCGTCCTGATTTCTTACTCCAAAGATGGAAATCTCACCTGTGGACACTGTCTACATTTCCTGCTGTCTCCGTGGAACAGCCAGTATAACCCTAGACCCCGACCCAACCCAGCCGGACAACCTCCCATCGGAGACAAAGATACGAAAGCACGTCCCACCAGTCCCAAGGACGGCTTCGGCCCCGTTTTTATCGGATTATCGAAACACCTCAACCCCCCCACCCAGGACTGTGTGGAGGGAGCTTCACTCTGTGTCTGACCCCCATGGATTGTGCATTGGGACGGTGCGGAGGGAGCTTCACTCTTTGCCTCACCCCAGGAGTGTGTGATGGGACAGTGTGAAGGGAGATTCACTCTGTGTCTGACACCAGAAGAGTGTGATGGGACAGTGTGGAGGGAGATTCACTCGGTGTTTCTTCACCAGGAGAGTGTGATGGAACGGCGCACTGGGAGCTTCACTCTGTGTCTGACCCTCAATCAGAACAATCTTCTCTTCCCAGCTGAATCTGATGTATCGTGTGCGGAAGTTAATTTCAAGGCCCTCTCGGCGCCCCGGGTCCGAAAAGATCGAGGACAGTTTCATCTTTTTCAGTTTGTTCCTGTTTAGGTGACGTGTCCAATCCTGTCGAGCGAGTTCAGTGTAAACGTACAGTTGACCCCAATGATTCCCTGCTTGAGAATAACACGGAGGGAACGCGTGAGAGATGCGAAGAGCAGGGAACGCCCTCTGATGATCGGTGCGGACTGTTGCGTCCTGGGAGGGGCGGTTTAGAGGTAGCGCCATGGGATGGAGTGTGGAGGGAGTGCTGTGGGAAGATGGGATGGTATGGGGCGTGTGGAGGAAGGGGCAATGAGGAGCAAGTGGTGTGGGGCAGGGGTGGTGGAGCTGAGTTAGCTCCGTGTCAGTGTTTTGAGAAGGGAGGACTGTGGATGACGCTGAGAAGGAGCGCGGTATTAAACCTTAATCCCTCTCTCCCATTTCTAACCCCACTCTCCTTTCCCTCTTTCACCTTCTCTCACCCCGTCTCCTTTCTCGCTCCCTCCCAGTCCCTTCATCACACTATTTCCCCTACTGTCTCCCACTGTCCCGTTCTCTTCTCCCTCTCTCATTGCCCCCCTCTCTCCCGTCTCTCTTCTATACTGTCACCGCCTTTACCTCTCTCGATCTCCATCTCGCACTCTATCGCGCTCTCTCTGCTCACTCTTATACCACCGTCAACACCGTCCGTTCTTCCGAACTCTCTCTGTCCCTGTTTTCCGCTCATCTCCCCTCCACGCCTTTTCTTTCTCTATATCCACCGCTCTCTCCCTTTTCTAACCGCACTCACTTTTCTCTTGTTCTCGCTACCACATCTTGTTCCCAAATCTCTCTTCATTCACCCTGCCTGCGCCCCTCGTGGTTTTACACAACTCTGTAAGGTCGCCCCTGCGCTCCAAGGAATGAAGTCCCGACCTCTCTCCATGACTCACTGCCCCGAGTCCAACATAATCGTAAACCTTCCAGCACCGTGGCCTTTCCTACATCAGGGCGACAAACACTGAACAAGAGCGGCGTCACTGTACATCTGCAACGTGACCTCCCGACTCCTGTACCATCATCTTCCAGAGCAGTGTACCATCTGAGACCTTGTTAAAGTCTAGGTAGATTACATCTACACCCCGTGCCTGAACAGTCCTTCCCGAACATATTAGACCGACAACTCTCTCTGCGTCACAGACCATCCAGTATCTGTCTTCCTCCTCCATCTTCCACCTTCCAGATCTCCCCCCTGCCTCACTCTCTCACCGCTCCTTTCGTTCTCCGTCTCTCCCTCCCTTACACTCTTCCATCTCCCAGAGAATCTGGGAACTTGTGACAGTGTTTGATACAGTCAGTGTACACTTTATCAATCAATCAAGACAAACAGGTCCTCCGTAATCAAATCGGTCAGTCTAATCTCTCCTGGCGCCACCCCCTTATACAGAGCGGCCCAACAATAGGTCACTGAAGTCCCTATCCACCACGTCTAGTACACTGCCCTAATTAGCCGTCCTGCTGTCTTACTCCAAAGATGGAAATCTGACATATTCTCTCCGTGGACACTGTCTACACTTCCTGCTGTCTCCGTGAACCATCCAGCATAACCATAGACCCCCACCCAACCAAGCCGGCCACCCTCCCATCGGGGAGAAAGGTACGAAAGCACGTCCCATCTGTCTCAAGGAAGGCTTCTTCCACCTTTTTAGCCATCCAGGGGTCCCATGAAAGGCCCTATCGGTTCCTCCTCCACTACCGCCACCTGCAGCCTGTTCCATGCACTCACCACTCTCTGAGTAAAATGACAACAACGTCCTACTGACATCACCTTTGTACCAAGCAGCTTAAAACACGGCCTCTCGTGCGAGCCACTTCAGTCCTGCGACAAAACCTCTGACTATCCACGCGATCAATGCCTCTCATCATCGTGTACACCTCTATCAGGTCACCTCCCATCCTTCGTCGCTCCAAGGAGAAAAGGCCGAGTTCACTCAACCTATTCTCGTAAGTCATGCTCCCCAATCCAGACAGCATCCTTGTAAATCTCATCTGCACCCTTTCTATGGCTCTACATCCTTCCTGTAGTGAGGCGACCAGAACTGAGCACAGTACTCCAAGTCGGGTCTGACCAGGGTCCTATCTAGCTGCAACATCACCTCTCAGTTCCTAAATTCAATTCCACGATTGATGAAGGCCAACACACCATCCGCCTTCTTAACCACAGAGTCAACCTGCGCAGCTGCTTTGAGCTCGGACCCTAAGATGCCTTTTATTCGCCACATTGCCAAGTGTCTTACCAGTAATACTATTGTCTGCCATCGTATTTGACTGATAAAAAGAACCGGTTCACACTTAACTGGGTTCAAATCCATCTGCCACTTCATTAGCCACGTTTTGCATCCTATCAATGTCCCGCTGTAATCTCTGACAGCCCTCCAACTATCCACAACACCCCTAAACATTGTGTCATCAGCAAACCAAAGAACCCATCCCCCCACAACTTCATTCAGTTCATTTATAAAAGTCAAGAAAAATAAGGGCCCCAGAACAGATCCCTGCTGCACTCCACTGGTGACCGACTTCTGTGCAGAATATGACCCGTCTACAATCACTCTTTGCCTTGTGTGGGCAAGCCAGTTGTTGATCCACAAAGCAATATCCGCTTGGATCCCATCCCTCCTTAATTTCTCAGTAAGCCTTGCATGGAGTATCTTATAAAATGCTTTGCTGAAGACCACATTCATTACATCCACTGCTCTTCCTTAATCAGCTTCTTCTTCCTTTAGTCACATCCCCACAAGAATTCAATCTGTCTCGTAAGGCACGATCTGCCTTTCACAAAGCCAGACTGACAACTCCTAAACATATTATACCTCTCCAAATGTTCATAAATCCTGTCTCTCACGATCTTCTCCATCAACTTACCAACCGCTGAGGTAAGTCTTTCTGGTCTATAATTTCCTGGGCAATGTCCTCTCATTTTCTTTAATAAAGGAACAACATCCGCAATCATCCGGAACCTCTCACGTTTCCATTGATGATGCAGAGATCATCGCCAGAGCTTCAGCAATCTCTTCCCTCGCCTCCCACAGTAGCCTGGGGTATATTTCGTCCGGTACCGGTGACGTATCCAGTTTGATGCTTTCCAAAAGCTCCATTACTTCATCTTTCTTAATATCTACATTCTCAGGCTTTTCAGTCTGTTGCAAGTCATCACTACAGTCACTAAGATACTGAAGTAAAGTATTCATTAAATAGCTCCTAGTGTCTTAAGAAATATTTATTGTGATCTTATGATCACATGGTATCTCCACAGCTGCGCAAGAACGGGAGTCGAAAGTGAAGATCGGAAATAGACCGTACCGTCTGATCTGCCTACTCTGTCTAGTTACAGCCGCCCTAATCGTGATTGTGGCCGGTCTCTCGATCCATGGTGAGTGGAACGTCTGCGGATGGAGTCAGACCGTAAATTAAGAAAGTGGAATATAATGAGATTGTAAACCACAACAGTGAAACCAAACCCCCCCTTACCGTAACACCGATGGAAGAAGGCTGCATACATGAGGTTTAGGAAGCGAGGATCATACGAGTCTATTGAGGAAAATGGGGCAGTAAGAAAAGAGATGAAGAAGGGGTTGTGGACAGAAAGAAGGGAGCAAGAGAAGGCCCTGGCGAGCAGGGTAAAGAAAACCACAAGGCATTCTTCAATTATGTGAAGAACAAAAGGATGATAGGAGTGAAGGTAGGACCGATTAGAAATGAAAGTGGGAAGATGTGTCTGGAGGCTGTTGAAGTGAGCGAGGTCCTCAATGAATACTTCTCTTCTGTATTCACCACTGAGAGGGAGCTTGATGACGGTGAGGACAATATGAGGGTGTTCGATGTTCTGGAGTATGCTGATATTTACGGAGAGGAGGTGTTGGACTTCTTAAAATACATTACGACGGATAAGTCCCCGGGGCCTGACGAAATATTCCCCAGGCCTGCTCCACGAGGGGAAAGAAGAGATTGCTGAGACTCTAGCTAGGATCGTTATGTCCTCGTTGTCCACGGGAATGGTATGGTAGGATTGGAGGGAGGCGAATATTGTCCTCTTGTTCAAATAAGTTAGTAGGGATAGTCCGAGTAATTATAGCCCAGTGAGCCTTATGTCTATTTTGAGAAAGCTGTTGGAAACGATTCTTCGAGATAGAATTTATGGACATTTAGAGAATCATGGTCTGATCAGGGACAGTCAGCATGTCTTTGTGAAGGGCAGATCGTGTCTAACAAGCCTGATAGAACTCTTTGAGGAGGTGGTAGACAGACTGACTGACATACGTTATTGATCATGAGGGAAATTGGGTTTCTTTATAGCCGCACCAACCAAGAAATGTGAAGAAATAAGCAATATACAACAATAACTAATTAAATAATAAGTTAATCATGCCAAGTGGAAGTAAGCCCAGGACCAGCCTATTGGCTCGGGGTGTCTGACACTCCGAGGGATGAGTTGTAAAGTTTGATCGCCGCAAGTAGGATTGACTTCCTATGACGCTGAGTTTTACATCTCGGTGGAATGAGTCTCTGGCTGAATGTACTCCTGTGCCTAACCAGTACATTGTGGAGTGGATGGAAGACATTGTCCAAGAGGGCATGTAACCTGGACGGCATCCTCCTTTCAGTCACCACCGTCAGAGAGTCCAGTTCCACCCCCACAACATTACTGGCCTTACGAATGAGTTCGTTGATTCTGTTGGTGTCTGCTACCATCAGCCTGCTGCCCCAGCACACAACAGCAAACATGATAGCACTGGCCACCACAGACTCGTAGAACATCCTCAGCATCGTCCGGCGGATGTTAAAGGACCTCAGTCTCCTTAGGAAATAGAGACGTCTCTGTCCCTTGTTGTAGACAGCCTCAGTGTTTCGTGACCAGTCCCGTTTATTGTCCATTCATATCCCCAGGTATTTGTAATCCTCCAACATGTCCACATTGACCCCTTGGATGGAAACAGGCGTCACCGGTGCCTTAGCCCTCCTCAGGTCCACCACCAGCCCCTTAGTCTTTTTGATAAGTCAGATAGATGGGGGTAGTGCAGTGGATGTGATATACATGGAATTTATTAAGGCATTTGACAAGGTTCCGCACGGAAGAGCTTATTTAGAAAGTCAGAAGGCATGGGATCCAGGGAAGCTTGACAGGGTGGATTCACAATTGGCTTGCCTGGAGAAAGCAGAGTGTCGTGATTGAGGAGTACACTCGGATTGGAGGGCCGTGACTAGTGGTGTTCCTCAAGGATAGGCTCTAGTACCTCTGTTTTTCGTGATTTTACTAACGACATGGACGTGGGTGTAGAAGGGCTGGTTGGCAAATTTGCAGAAGACACAAAGTTTGGTGGTCTTGTGGGTAGTGTAGAGGATTGTCGAAGATTGCAGAGAGACATGGATAGGATGCAGAAGTGGGCTGAGAAGTGGCAGTTGGAGTTCAACCGGGAGAAGTGTGAGGTGGTACACTTTGGAAGGACAAACTCCAAGGCAGAGTACAAAGTAAATGGCAGGATACTTGGTAGTGTGGCGGAGCAGAGCGAACTGGGGGTGCATGTACACACATCCTTCAAAGTTGCCTCACTGGTAGATAGGGTAGTTAAGAAAGCTTATGGTTGTTAGCTTTCATAAGTCGAGGGACAGAGTTTAAGAGTTACGGAGTAATGATGCAGCTCTATAAAACTCTGGTTAGACCACACTTGAAGTATTGTGTCCAGTTCTGGTCGCCTCACGATAGGGAGGTTGTGGAAGAGTTAGAAAGGGAACAGAGGAGATTTACCAGGATGCTGCCTGGTTTAGAGAGTATGGATTATGATCAAAGATTAAGGGAGCTAGGGCTTTACTCTCTGGAGAGAAGGAGGATGGGAGGAGACATGATAAAGGTATACAAGATGTTACGAGGAATAGATAGAGTGGACAGCCAGCGCCTCTTCCCTAGGGCACCACTGCTCAGTACAAGAGGACATGGCTTTAAGGTAAGGAGAGGGAAATTCAAGGGGGATACTAGAGTTTTTTAGTCGGAGAACAGTTAGTGTGTAATACACTGCCTGAGTCAGTGGTGGAGGCAGATACACTGGCGATATTTAATAGCCTACTAGACAGGTATATGGAGGATTTTAAGGTGGTGGGTTATATGGGAGGCAGCGTTTAAGGGGTGGGCACAACATTGTGGGCCGAAGAGCCTGAACAGTGCTGTACTATTCTGTGTTCTATAACACGGTCACACCGACACGCCATTGACCGTAACATCAACAATACTGTTACCGTTGTAAACGGACCTTCAACGAGACACAGATACATTCCTGACCGCAACACTGACACGACCATAGCCGTGACACAAACATGACGCAGACCCCATTGTAACATCAACAAAACCTTCACCAGGACATTGATATACCCCTCAGAGTAACACAGACGACGCATCTCACTGTGCCACCAGCACATCCTTCACTGTTCCACCCTTCACCGTGACACTGACACAACACTCCCTGTGACCCGTTCGGTAGCGTGACGCTGACTCACGTGTCACTGTAAATTCTAAACATCCTTCACCATCTCTCTCAGTATCACAGATTCGTCAGTCTACGTTCACCTCCGACCGAAACTGCCATGAGTTAAACTCAACCGTTGAATTCAAGGCTTCTCTGCTCAACTCTAATCTGTCCGATCTTAAACGAATGAACAGCGATCTCCGTCACCAGTTCACTGAGCTGGAAACGAAGTACAGATCTGTCAACGAAACCAAGGCTCAAATCTGTGAATTGTTGACCAGCAGAGGAGGTGAGGCATCATCCCCCTCTTTCACCCGCTCCTCATCACAGGGCAGGCATGGAGAGAGGAAGCGTTACTCTGTGCTTGACATCGGAATTGTGTGAAGAGATGGTGTGGAGGTGATTCACTCTGTGTTTGACCCGGTGAGTGTGTGATGGGACTGCATTGAGGAGTTCCCCTCTGTCACTGAATCCAGGAGAGTGTGATAGAACATTGTGGATATGGTTTCAATCTGTGTCTGACCACGGGATTGTGAGACGTAACATTACAGCTTCACTCTATGTCTCACTCCGGGAGTGTCTGATGGGACAGTATGGATCCAGCTTGACTCTGTGTTTGACAGCGGGATTGTGTGACGGCACAGTGCCCAGAGAGATTCACCCCATGCCTGACCCCTGAAGTGTGTTATGGCAACGTTGAGAGAGCATTTCACCCTGAAGCCGGGATTGTGCGACGAGACGGTACAGCGGGGGCTTCACTCTGTGTCTGAATCCCAGAGTGAGGGATGGGACCGAACAGAGAAAGCATCACTCTGTGTCTGAATCCGGGAGTGTGTAATGGGACAGGGTGGAAGGAGCTTCATTCTATGTCTGATTCCCGGAGTAATGGGATCGTGGAGAGAAAGCGTCTGTGTCTGACTCCAGGACTGTGCGAGGGGAACAGTGCAGAGGGACGTTCATTCTATGTGACACCGGATTGTGGGATTGGATGTTGTGGAGCGAGTCTGAACCCGTCAGTGTGCTATGGGAGAGCGGGGGCGGAACTTCGCTTTGTGAGTGAGCACAGCTGAGCGTGAAGGGACGGTTGAGAGAGAGCTTCACTCTGTGACTCGCCAGGAGGTTTGTGATGTACGGAAGACGTAAGGAGGGAGATTTACCCTGTGTTACGTTCGTGAGTGTTTTATGGGACGGTGTGGAGGCAGCTTACCTCTGTTTCTGACGCCGGAAATGTGAGCTTTGACGGTGTGTAGGGAGCTTCGCTCGTTTTCTGACTCCTGTGTTATTTGGTGTTACTGGGCAGAAGGAGCATCTTACTCTGTCTGACGACGGGTGTATGCGGCGGGATGGTGCAGAGAGTGTTTCAATTCCTATCTGACCACGGGGAGGATGTGTTGGGGAACTGTGGAGGGATGCTCACTCTGTGTTCATCGGCAGGACTGCGTGATGGAAGAGCATGAAGTGAGCTTCATTTCATGTTTGACCCAAGGAGTGCTTGACAGTCTGCTGGAGTGAAAGATTCAGTCTGAACCTGACACCGATCGTGTGTGATGGGGAAGTGTGGAAGGAGAATCACTCTGTGTCTGACACTGGGAGAGTATAATGAGTCCGTGAGACAAGAGCTTCATTCTTCGTCTGTCCCAAGAGAGTGTGACGTGACATTGTGGATAGAATCCAAATTTGTGTCTGATCCATTAGGAAGTGTGTGATTGAACGGTCTGCAGGGACCTTCACTCTATAACTGACTCCCGGTGCCTGTGATGGGACGGTGATGAAGTAGCTTCTTTGCTAATCTGATCTCGGGAGTGTGTGATAGGACGGAGTGGGGGGAGATTCACTCTGTGTCTGAACCTGGGAGTGTGTGAGGGGACGGTACGGAGGGAGATTCACTCTGTGTCTGAACCTGGGAGTGTGTGATGGGACGGTGCGGAGGGAGATTCACTCTGTGTCTGAACCTGTGAGTGTGTGATGGGACGGTGCGGAGGGAGATTCACTCTGTGTCTGAACCTGTGAGTGTGTGGTGGGAAGGTGTGGAGGGAGATTCACTCTGTGTCTGAACCTGGGAGTGTGTGAGGGGTCGGAGAGGAGGAAGATTCGTAAGAGCGTGTGATTTTACAGTGAGCAGCGTGCAGTCTGAACCCATGAGTTTGTGATGGGGCCTAATGCGAGAGAGAGCAATCTGTGTCTGACCCCGGAAATGAGCATGATGTAATAGTATAAGGGATTTCCACTGTATGTTTAATCCTGGATTCTGTGATTGGACAGTGCTGAAGGAGAGTCCCTCAGAGTCTGGCAACAGGTTGCGTGATTGGATATTACTGAGGGAGCTAATGCATGTCTCACCCCGGGAGTGTGTGACGGGACGGTATGGATTGAAATTCTATTTGTGTCTGTCCCTCACGATCTCTGTGATAGGATGGTCGAAAGGAGCTTGTAACTGATTCCTGAAGTTAGGGATCGGGCGGAGTTGAGGGAGCTACACCTGGTGACGGGTCCCGCGAATGTGCAATTGGGTGCCGTGGCGAGAGTGTCAATTTGAGTCTGACAGCAGGAGAGTGTGACGGGACGGTGTGAAAGAGCTTCAGTTTGATTCTGACGACGGGAATGTGTGATAGAAGGGTGAGAGGGTAGTTTGTATTTGACCCCGGGATCGTATAATGGGGCAGTTTCGAGGGTGTCTCACCCTGTGTCTGACCCCGGGAGTGTGTGATGGGACAGTCTGGAGTGAGCTTTACTCTGTGTCTGACACAGTGTGTTTTCGATGGGATGCTATGCAGGGAGCATCAACCTGTGTCTAACCCCAGGAAAGAGCATTGGGTGAGTGAAGAGGAAACTTCACTCTGTCTTTTACTAGAAGTGTCTAATGGAACAGTGCAATACGTAGCTCACACTGGGTGAAACCCCTGGGAGTATGATGGGACTGTATGGAGGGAGTGTCACTCTACTTCAGACCTCTGTCGACTGTGACAGGATGATGTGGAAGGAGCTTCACTCTGTGACTGACACAGTGTGCGTGTGATGGAATGATATGGAAGGAGTATCACTTATATCTGACGACTGGAGTTTGTGACGTGACGGTGTGGATGGAGTTTCAGTCTCTGTCTCTGACCCCGGGAGTGTGTGATGGGACGGACTGGAGGGAGATTCGTTCTGCGTCTGATACCGGGATTGTGTGATGGTACGGTACGGAGGGAGCTTCACTCTGTGTCTGACCACAGGAGTGTGTGATGGGACAGTGTGGAGGGTTATTCACTCTGTGTCTGACTCGGGGAGTGTGTTTGACGGGACGGTGTGGAGGGACCTTCGCTCTGTGTCTGACCCCGGGTGTATGTGATGGGACGGTGAGAAGGGACCTTCACTCTGTATCTATCGCCAGGAGTGTGCGATGGGGCGGTGTAGAGGGAGCTTCACTCTGTGTCTGATTCCGGGCTTGTGTGATGGGACTGCGTGGAGGAAGCTTCACTCTGTATCTATCCGCAGGAGTATGTGATGGGACGGTGTGGAGGGAGATTTACTCTGTGTCTGACCCCGGGAGTGGGTGATGGGACGATGTGGAGGGAGATTCACTCTGTGTCTGACCCCGGGAGTGTGTGATGGGACGGCGTGGAGGGAGATTCACTCTGTTTCTGACCCCGGGAGTGTGTGATGGGACGGCGTGGAGGGAGATTCAGTCTGTGTCTGAACCCGGGATTGTGCAATGGGACGGCGTGGAGGGAGATTCACTCTGTTTCTGACCCCGGGAGTGTGTGATGGGACGGCGTGGAGGGAGATTCACTCTGTGTCTGACCCCGGGAGTGTGCGATTGGACGGCGTGGAGGGAGATTCACTCTGTGTCTGACCCCGGGAGTGTGCGATGGGACGGCGTGCAGGGAGATTCACTCTGTGTCAGACCTCGGGAGTGTGTGACGGGACTGCGTGGAGGGAGATTCACTCTGTGTCTGACCCCGGGAGTGTGTGATGGGACGGTGTGGAGGGAGCTTCAGTCTGTGTCTGACCCCCGGATTGTGTGATGGGTCGGTGTCTGACTCCCGGCGGATTCACTGCTACTTGTTCGGAAATTCCAGAGCCAATTTCTCAAGGGACCGGTGAGAAGGGTGTTTCATTCTGTACTTGACCAGGTGTGTGTGATGGGTCGGTGAGGATGGATCATCTTTCGCTGTCTGACACGCAATGGATGTAATGGACGGTACTTAGTGAGATTCACTGTTCTTTTTTCCCAATTTCCAGAGCAAGCGTTTTCCCAGAACTGGATCAGAAATGAAAGCCCGTGTTATTTTATATCCATGGTTAACACTTCCTATGATGAGGCGAAGCAGTATTGTTCGAAATTTGATTCTAAACTTCTTGAAATAAATTCAGCAGAAGTAGAGGTACGTATCAGATCGACGGAAGATATATCCACACCAGAGGGAAGCTCCCTCCATACCGTTTGATCTCATACTTCCAGGGTCAGACACAGAGTGAAGTTCCCTCCTTCTCGTCCCAGCACACACTCCTGCTGTCAGAAACGGATCGAATCTCCTTCACACCGTTCCATCACACATGTCCGGGGTCAGACACATAGTGAGGCTCAGTCCACACCGTCACATCATACACTCCCCGGTTCAGACACAGAGTGAGGCTCCTTCCACATCGTGCCATTCACATTCTCGCGTAGTGAGTCATAGTATTAAGCTCGTTCAACACCATCCCTTCACACTCTCCCGGGTTCAGTCACAAAGGGACGCAACGTAAATATCTTTGAAATTCAATCATTGATGATAGCAATTTAATTTCACAGAATTTTGTTGCCAAAGCTGTCCGCGACGAAGGCATTTCCTACTGGATTGGAAAATGCAAAGTCGGGTGAGATTTTGGATCGTGCATGTTTCTGAGATGAAAGTGGGTCGTCGGATTGATACAGGCTGAGAGAAGCGAGTGGGTAGTGGATTTATTTTGGGGACTGGCACAGGCTGCGGGAAGGTTGTGTGCAGAGAGATTAGTTTGTGGTCAGACCCGGTTTGCTAAAGGGAGTGGACATTGGTATCAGTTTGCGGACTGACAAGGGCGGTGGGGAGAGACTGGGAAAACGGGGACTTCTGGAGATAGAGAAAGTTCTGCGGTGAGTGAATGGGCAATTGGATTTGTTTGAGGATCGACGAGGGCTGTTGGTACAGAGTGTGCAGTAAAATTAATAGAACCATATAACTACATAACAATTACAGCACGGAAACAGGCCATCTCGGCCCTTCTAGTCCGTGACGAACGCTCACTCTCACCTAGTCCCTTCTAACTGCACTCAGCCCATAACCCTCCATTCCTTTCCTATCCATATGCCTATCCATTTGTTTAAATGACAAATGGAAACCAAATCATACCTCCGTCACCTGACCTATCTCATTCCCTAACAATAGATCCAGCACTGCCCTATCTCTGGTTGGTACCTCTATGCATTGCTGCAAAAAACTATACTGCATAGATTCTACAAACACCAAACCATCCAGCACTTTTACAGAATTGGCTTCCCAGCCCATGTGTGGAAAATTAAAATTTCCCACAATCACAACCTTGTGCTTACTACAAATATCTGCTATCTCCTTAGAAATTTGCTCCTCAAATTCTCGCTCCCCATTAGGTGGTCTAGAATTGTTACTACACCTTTCACATTCCTCAATTCGCACGAAATAGCCTCCGTAGACGAGCCCTCTAATCTATCCTGTATTACCACCGCTGTAATATTTTCTCTGACAAGCAATGCAGGACAACCCCTCTTGCCCCTCCGATTCTATCAGACCTGATAGAAAAATATGGATTTAGTTCTCGTGCGTTCAGAGATGAGATTGCGCAGTGGAGGAAGATGTCCCATTGCGTCTCTTCATAATCAACGAATACTTAGTTGCCAATCACACCCCTCCTGTAACCATGATCCACTAATTGATAAAATATCATATTTCCAGTTATCAATCCGTGCTCCAAGCTCATCCACATTTCTTACAATGCTCCTAGCATTAAAATAGATACATTGAAAAATCTCTCCACCTCTTCCTCTATGTTTATCCCTAACGGTACAAACAACTTTATTATCTTTTTCTTCCTTCTCTCCTACATCCTCGGTCTGAGCGCTCCTCTTCTCCATCACCTGCTTATCCTCCCTCTGACACTGTCTACTAGCTTTTTTTTCTATTTGTGAAATAACCTGCTCTCTCCCAGTTTCTTCAGATTGATTCACACCCCAACCGTTCTATTTTAAAGACTCCCCCGTAGCCTTAGCAAATCTCCCCGCCTGGATATTTGTCCCCTTAGGATTCAAGAGTAACCCATACTTTTTGTACGGGTCACACTTGCCCTAATGGAGATCCCAGAAACTTGAATCACTACCCCCGCTTCAATCCCTCAGCCACGCATTTATCCTCCATCTCATTCCATTCCTACTGTCACTGTCGCGAGGCACAGGCAGTAATCCCTAGATTACTACCATTGCGGTCCTTCTTCACAACTTACTTCCTAACTCCCTATATTCTCCTTTCAGGACCACTTCCCTTTCCCTACCTATGTCATTGGTACCGATATGTACCACGACCTTTGGCAGCTTTCCCTCCCACTTCAGGATATCTTGGACGCGATCAGTAACATCCCGGACCCTGGCACCAGGGAGGCAAACTACCATCCGGGTCTCCTGACTGGGTCCACAGAATCGCCTGTCTGACCCCCTAAGTATCGAGTCCCCTATTACTACTACCTTCCTCTTCCTTTCCCTACGCTTCTGAGCTACAGGGCCGGACTCTATGCCAGTGGCACGGCACCTGCCGTTTCTCCCAGGTAAGTTTTTCCCCCCCGCCCAACAGTACTCAATCAGAAGTACTTATTTTCAAGGGGTACAGCCACTCGTGTACTCTCTACTACCTGACTCTTTCCCTTCCCTCTCCTAACCTTGACGCACCTTCGGCCTCCTGTGGCCCTGGTGTGACCACCTGCCTGTAACTCATCTCTATCATCTCCTCGCTCTTCCTGACCAGACGAAGGTAATCGAGCTGCAGCTTCTGTTCCCTAACACGGTCCCTTAGGAGCTACAATTCGGCGCACCCGACGCGGATGCGGACGTCCGGCAGGCTACGAGTCTCCAGGACCTCCCAATCAGACACCGAGGACAACAAACTGCCCTCACACTCATAATTCCCCCTTTCCTCAAATAAAAGGAAAAATTAAAACAAAACCTACCTTGCCTCGCCCGTTTCCACCTAAGCCTGGTACGCCAAATCCCTTAAGAGCCCTTTACTCTGCTCCCGGCTCACTCCACTGCCCGCTGTATAAGGCTGTGTTCCTTTTAAATCTTCCCCGCCTCACTGCCCAACGTCACACGCCTGCGCAGTCCCGCCTCTCTTAACTGCAGTGAGAAGAAGAAAAAAATCCTGTCTGATCCTCAGACTTCCTTCTCCAAATGTGGGAACTGACATGGGCTGTGGGAAGAGAGTGGGATGTGGCTGTCTTTCGGTGGTTGACACAGGTCTTTATGGGAAGGCTAGGCATTGGGATTATTTTGGGGACCAGCACGGGTCCGTGGGGAGAGAGTGGAGCTATAGAGCTCTTTTGGGAACTGACCCAGGTTGCGGGAGAGAGTGAGGCAGTGGGAGCACTTTGGGGCCTGGCACATGTCTGTGGGGAGAGAATGAGGGAGGGGTGTACTGTGGGGACAGACACAGATCTGTGGGGAGAGCATGGTTCAGTGGGAGTACTCTGGGGACTGAGACACGTCCGTGGGGAGAGCATGAGAAACGGGAGGTGTCTTGGTGACTGACACAGGTCTCTGAGAAGAGGGTTGAGCAGTGGGATTATTTGGGGGTCCGGCACGGGGCTGTGGGGAGAGAGTCAGGCGGTGAGTGTAGTTTGGACTGACACTGATCTGTGGGATGGGATTGGTGAGTGTGAGCACTTAGGCAGAGAACACAGGCCCGTGGGGAGACAGTGAAGAAGTGGGAGCATTTTGAGGACTGACATGCGGCCTTGGAAGACACTGGCGCTGTGGGAATAATTTGGGGACTGACACGGGCCTGTGAGGAGAATGTTGGGTCCTGTTATAATTCTGGTCTCTGACACCGATCTGCTGTTAGAGGGGGCAAGGGATTACTTTGGTGACTGACACAGGGCTGCAGGGAGAGAGTGGGTCAGTGGGATATTCTGGAGACTGACACAGGGCTGTGCTGGGACAGTGGGGTTGTGGGAGATGTTGGGGTGCCACAGGTCAATGACGAGGGAGGATATCAGTAGTTTGGGGGACTGATTGCTGGAGGTGTGTTGACATTGTTTACCACTCTTTGACAGGAAAGTGGCTTCGAATATCATGTTCCGGCTGAGCGGTGGAGACCCCGAGTGTGGTGTATGTACATTTTACAGTGAGCGTAAACCTTGCGATGAGGTTCGCACGCGCTTCATCTGTGAGAAGTCTGCACCTTCGTGCCCAGTTATTTCTGAAAAGATCCAGGATCTCTGTCACCAACCACTGGGACCGACTTGAATACAATGATAAAACCCTCTTTCTCCTCCATTTCTCTTAACCACTCACATTAACCCCTCCGCGCCGCTGCCAGTCACCCTTACCCTATTCTCCTCTTTCCTTCTATCACAGTCTTACTCACCATCTTACCATCTCTGTACCCTCGTCCCTCGAATGACTCTCCCTTATCCTTCTCCACTCCCGCCTCCTCTGTTACATCCCCGTTTTCCTCAGCCTGGTTTCTTGCTTCCCTCGCCCCCAATTCCCCCTTCTGTTCCCGGTTTCTCCCTCGATTAGCTTTCACTTCCACTAGCTCATTCTTTCCCACAACCTGGATCAGTTCCCAAAAGAGCTCCATAGCTCCACTCTCTCCCCTCGATTAGAGATTCTGTCTCTACCCACTCTCCTCATCCTACTGTGTCGCTTTTATCAAACCCAACTCGCACCCCGCTTCTGTCTTTAGCTACTCTCACCTCAATCATGTGCGTTAATGTTCTCGTTACCCCAGTCATGGGGAAATAGAGTGCACGTATTCGGCTGATCTGTGTCCCTCGTGGTTTTCTACACCTCTGTAAGGTCACCGAAAAAAGTCTCAGAATTCCCAAACTCGCTCCATAACTCAGTCCCTCCTGTCCCGGCAGCATCCTCGGAAATCTCCCTCTGCAATCTTTCCAGTTCGTTGAGATTTTTCTTAGAGCAAGGCAAGCAGAACTGAACTCCATACTCCAAGTGCGGCCTGACCGACGTCATCTGCAACTGCAACGTGACCTCCGACCCCCGTACTCAGTGTCCTGACTGATGAAGGCCAGCGTGTCAAATGTCCTGTCCACCTGTATCGCATCTTTTCTACCGGACTCATGGTCTGTTTTATTATCTGTGACTTAGACCACCTGAGATTTCTTCTTTTGAAGGATCAGTTGGGCGCAAGTATGTAAGATTAATGTCAAATGCACAAAAGCTAATAAATGCCCCAAAAATGTGGAAGTGGTGCTGATGCGTTCAAGAATATGCTGGTGGAGGGGAAGAAGGTGTTACTGGTTCATTGTGTTTTCAGTATCCTGTTCGTCGTCAGCCCTCCTTCCCAGCCGACCATCCTCGTCACCGTCATTCACGATTTTCCACAGCCCTCCCCGTTTCCGCCACCGCCATCTTCTTCTACACTGTGTCCATCACCCCTGCGTCCCCTACACTCCGTGCCGACTCCGTTACCTTCTCCTTCCCCAACTCCTCTCCCCGTCTCCCTAACCCCTTCCATCCCCTGCAGGTCCTCCACGGTTCCATTGACCCTCTCCCACATGTACACGTCTCCCTCTCTCTCTGTTTATATGGAATTATGTGGAGGAGGGGGAGAGGTGACGTCTGTTGTTACACCACCCAGTCCCCTTCCACCGGATATCGATCTCTCGGTTTTGAGCCTCTGCACTGCTCTGTGTGAACAGGCCGATCGTTTGTTTCGACAACATTTCATCCCAGTGACTGCTACCTTACCACCATGTCCATTTCCGCACCAATTCTCTCCTGTTCCCTGCACATCCTCTGAACACAAACACACGCACGTTCTCCGAGCCGACACACAATTCAAGACTACTGGAACATCGGAGTTCTGGGTATTGTTGAAAGTGAAAGAGCTTCTGAACATGGGAGTTTCTGAAGGGACCCGGGGGAGTAAGCTTCAGTTTGTGTATGAACCAGGGTGTCTGCGATAGGACGGTCCACAGAAAGCGTCACCCGATGTCTAACTTCAGGAGTGTGCGATGGGACGGTGTGGAGGGTGATTCACTCTGTGTCTGACCCTGGGAATGTGTGCTGCGTTTTTGTCAAGGGAACATCACTCAGTGTCGAATACCGGGAATGTGTGATGTGACGGTGTGTAGGGCCTTCACTCTGTGACTGACCCCGTGAATATGTGATGGGACGGTGTGGAGGGAGGCTCAGTACTTGTCTGACCCCGGGAGTGTGTGTTATGACGGTGTAGAGGAAAATGCACTCCATGTCTGACCCCGGAAGTGTATGATGAGACGGTGTGGAGCGAGACTCAGTCTCTGACTGAACGTATCAGTGTTGGATGGGACGATATGGAGGGATTTCCATTCAGTGTTTGTATCTGTGTGTGTGTGTGTGTGTGTGTGTGTGTGTGTGTGTGTGTGTGTGTGTGTGTGTGTGTGTGTGTGTGTGTGTGTGTGTGTGTGTGTGTGTGTGTGTGTGTGTGTGTGTGTGTGAGTGAGATGAGGTAAAGTAAAAGGGAAAGAATGCCGGGAAATTGGATTTGAGTGGAAGTAAGAGGGCTTATCTTTTTGAATCTGCATGGAGAATAAGTCTTGGGTGAGAGAAGGCACAACATTATTGGTTGTTTTTTTTAGTTGAATTATCGTTTTTTTTTTCTTTATAATCGCACAGTCATGACAGTAACAATGCTTGACAGGAGAGTTGAAGGCTCCTCTTGTAAGATGTGGAAGGCATGGAGACCTCCAGAGTCTGTGCCAACTTCACCTGCAAGGAGGTCATCACGCACGCACGCACGCACGTATATAAATAAGCAGCTTGAAGTCCTAGGCACTTTAAATGTCACCAAAATCCAAAAACTATGACAAATGATCTTGTCTACTGCCGAACGAACACTGGGGGCAGCACCGAGTCATGCCTGGAGGCCGTGCCATATCGGCCCACATTGTGCAACTCCTTCATCTTCCCCGCCATCTTGCAATTCTCTCAGTTTACACCTGATCTGGAGTGAAACTAATATCCCAGCGGGAAAGTTTGCCATTAAAAAAAGTGTCTTTGTGGTGTTTAAGCTAGAGTTGCAGGGGGATAATAACCAGAATGTTTGAACAGATAGTTGAATCATTGTGGGACAGATGTTGTAAAGACCTCAGATAAAGTCAGCAAGCAAAATATTAAGCCCGCTGGGACTCAAATTCTGAGCTGCGTCCATTTCAAAGCAGTAAGTATTGTAGAAAAGGCAGATGAGTTCAGAATAGGGGCCCACTACTGAAAGCATTATAGATTAGTCATCAGTAAGAACTGGTTGTTGGAGGGGCGGGTTTGTAAGCTCAACCTTCCAGTTTACCGCTGTTTTAGTCGTGCTGATGTATATATAATTTAGGCTGAGGTGAGGTTTTAAAGATGGAAATTAGGAATGAGAAAGGTATGAACTCGTTCATGGGGCTACATTATCGACCACCGAACAGTCTGGGGATTTAGAGGAATAAACCTGTGGAGAGTTCGGAGTCTGTTGTAAGAGACATCAGGTTGTGACATCGGGTGAGTTTAACATTCCTGGTATTGACTGTGAGCCTCACACTGTGAAAGGGCGACTGGGATAGTTTTCTTAATCAGTTAAGAAAGGTTCATTAACCAGTAGATTAATGTCCCAATGAGACAGTGCGATACCTGATCTCATCATATCGAATAGGACATGCCAGGGGACGGAAGTATGTGTAGGGGAACACTTTACATCTAGTGATGGTAATGCCATTAGATACAAGGCAATTATGGAAAAGGATAGGTGTAACCACGAGTTAAGTTTCTCTTTGAGCTAACAGATACAAGCTCTCTGGGCTATTTGCGTCTCTTTGAAGTGTATAACAATATGAGACGCAAATAGCCCAGAGAGCTTGTATCTGATACCCTTGGGGGGGGGGGGTAATGACTAACACCAGAGTACCTGCATTCAGGTGAGAGGGGGGACGTTCAAAGGAAATTAGTTTGGCAAGTTTTTGTTGTCACAGAGAAGGAAGGTGTGGAGGGAGCTTCACTCTGTGTCTGACCTTTGAATTGTGTGATGTGACGGTGTGGAAGGAGATTCTCTCTGTGACTGACCACGGTAGTGTGTGATGCGAAAGTATGGAGCGAGCTTCAGTTCTTGTCTGATAACGGAAGTGCGTAATGGGATTGTGTGGAAGGAGCATCATTCAGTGTCTGACCCACTGAATATGTGATGGGACGGTGTGGAGAGATATTCACTCAGTGTGTGTGTGTGTGTGTGTGTGTGTGTGTGTGTGTGTGTGTGTGTGTGTGTGTGTGTGTGTGTGTGTGTGTGTGTGTGTGTGTGTGTGTGTGTGTGTGTGTGTGTGTGTGTGTGTGTGTGGGAGAGAGAGAGAGAGCTGAGCCAGACTAGAGGAAATGAGTGGAGGGAAATTGGATTTGAGTTGAAGTCAGCGGGTTTATCTCTTTGAATCTTCAAGGAGGGGAGTCTTGGATGAGAGAGGCACAAAACTGTTGTTTGATTTATTTGCAGTTTAGTTATCGTTTCCTTCTTTATAATCGCAGTGAGAGCAGCAGCAATACCTGGCGGGAGTGTTGCATGCTCCGGTTGCGGGATGTAGGAGGGCATGGAGACCTCTGGAGTCGCTGACAACTTCACCTGTAAGAAGGTCATCCAGCTGCACCTTCTATCACTCTGCGTTACACGGTTGGAACTGAAACTGGATGAACTCGGGATCATTCGGGAAGCTGAGCAGGTAATGCTGCTGCCTGGCCTGCTGCGTTACACCATCTTTTTGTGTTTGTTGTTTCAATTTCCAGATTTCCTCGTGTTTGCCACTTCCAATTCTCTCCTGTTCTCTGTACACCCTCTGACCAGAAACACACGCACATTCTCCGAGCCGGCACACCATTCAGTACTTCAGGAACGACGGAGTTCTGGGAATTGGTGATAGGGAAGGAGCTTCTGAACATGGGAATTTCTGAAGGGACCCGGGGGAGTAAGCTTCAGATTGTGTCTGAACCAGTGTGTGCGCGATAGGACTGTACGGAGAATGCGTCACCCAGTGTCATACATCAGGAGTCTGCGATGCGACTGTGTGGAGAGATTTTCACTTTGTGCCTGACCCCGGGAGTGTGTGATGGGATGGTGTGCTGAGATATTAACTCAGTGCTTGAATGTGTGTGTGTGTGTGTGTGTGTGTGTGTGTGTGTGTGTGTGTGTGTGTGTGTGTGTGTGTGTGTGTGTGTGTGTGTGTGTGTGTGAGTGTGTGTGTGTGTGTGTGAGAGAGAGAGAGAGAGAGAGAGAGAGAGAGAGAGAGCATGTGAGTGTGATGAGCCAGAAACCCAAAAAGAGTGGCGGGAAATTGGATTTGAGTGGAAGTCAGAGGGTTTACCTCTTTGCATCTTGGGTGACTGAAGGTAGAAAAAAAACTGTTGTTTGATTTGTTTTCAGTTTAATTATAGTTTCCTTCTTTACACTCGCACAGTCATGACAGTAACAATGCCTGGCAGGAGCATTGAATGCTCCTCTTGCGAGATGAAAGAAAGCCTTCCAGCTGCACCTTCTATCACTCGGCGTTACAGAGTGGGAACTGGAAATGGAGGAACTCGGGAACATTCGGAAAGCTGAGGGGGTGATAGGGAGGACATATAAAGAAGTATTAACACTCAAGGTGTAGGATGCAGGAAACCGGGTGACAAACAAGAAGGTGAAAGGGATTAAAAGCCAACGCCGGTGCAGAGTCACCTTGTGGCCAACCCGGTCAATAACAGGTAGACCACTTTGGTTACTTCTGGATGGGAGGAGAGAGGTGCAAATGACCAAGCAGGGGAAAGTCTCACCGGTCAGTTCTCTGGCACTGAACGTGGTTCTGAGGCTCAGAAAGGAGGGGGTGAAATGTGTTGAGCTGTATCGATAGTGTTGTCTTTGTTAGGGGAAGGGAAATGAAGGTTATGTGGACGAGAAAAAGATTCCTTGATGGTATGCGGTCAATATACTCACCAGTTTATAGGTAGGAAAAGGGATCCGGTTCACTAAACTTATGTATGTGCAGGTGTGGCCAAAATTAGAAAGAACATTCAGTTTAAAATGTGGCTAAAGAGTTAGGTTTGGAACAAGCTCTTCAGATATGTTTATTACTGGGCTCTCTCCCTGGGAAGGTGCGGCCTCTACAGACGAGACGAATTCATTTCATTTCAATTCAATTCAATTAAATTTTAATTGCAATTCCATCACACATGACCGCCAGGGCCAAGCTGCTAAACACAAAACCAAGTGTCACACGAGGCACAAAACACACATAATATGTATGAAATAGAAAGTTTGCAAGCATATGTACGATATCAGTGAAATACTTTCATGCTTTATGTAGACGCACACTCAAGCACGCGCTCGCGAATATATTCATACATAAGCAGCTTGAGGTCCTAGGCACTATAAAAGACACCGAAATCTACAAGCTACAACAGCTGAGCTTGTTTTCTGCCGAGCGAACACTGGGGGCAGCACGGAGTCCTGCCTGGAGGCCGCGCCAAACCGTCCCTCGTTGTGCAGCTTCTTCATTTTCTCCGCCATATGGAAACTCTCTCAGTTGAACCGGAGCTGAATTAATGTACCAGTGGGAAGGTTTACCATTAAAAGATGGGTCGTTGTGCTGTTTAAGCCAGAGTTGCAGGGGGATGATAACCAGAATGATTAAACAGATTGTAGACTAATTGTTGGGACAGATGTTGTTAAGAATTCAGATAAAGTCAGCAAGCAAAATGTTGAGCCCGTTGGGCCTCATGTTCTCAGCTGCGTCCATTTACAAGCAGTAAGTATTGTACGAAAGGCAGATGAGCTCAGGCCATGGGCCAAAAATTGGAAGCACCGTAGTTTTGCCGATAGTAAGACTTGGTTGTAGGAGACGCAGGTTTGCTTGCTCAACCTTCCAGGGTACCGCTGTTTTAGTCTTGCTAAAGCACATATAATTTAGGCTGAGTTGAGGTATTAAAGGTGGAAGTGCGGAATAAGAAATGTGTGAATTCGTTCATGGGACTACATCATCGACCACCGAACAGTCCTGTGCAGTTAGAGGAGAAAATCTGTGGGGAGCTTGTAGTCTGTTGTAAAAGACATCAGGTTGTGTCATCGGGTGAGTTTAACATTCTTGGTATTGACCTTCAGCCTCATATTGTGAAAGGACCGCTGGAATAGATTTCTTAATCAGTTAAGAAATGTTCCTTAATCATTAGATAGAAAATCCCAATGAGAGAGTGCAATACTTGATCTCATCCTATCTAATAGGACAAGCCAGGGGACAGAAGTTTGTGCCATTAGATACAAGGTAATTATGGAAAAGGATAGGTGTAATCTCGAGTTAAGTTTCTTTTCGAGGTTTATAACAATACGAGCCGCAAAGAGACCAGGCATCTTGTATCTTTTACCCCCAGATTGGAAATGTCTAATATGAGAAGACCTGCATTAAGGTGAGGGAGCGTCTTTTCAAGGGAGATGAATTTGGCAAGTTTTTGTTGTCACAGACATTGGCGGGTGATTGGAACGTGCTGGCAAGGCTGATGGTGGAGGAAATCCACAGAGGTGTTTAAGTGGCTCTTTAACACGTACGTGGATGTGCAGGGAATGTAGGGAGACGGACGTTGTGTCGGCAGAAGGAATTCAGAATTCTACAGGTACTGGCCCACATTACCTCCGACACAGCCCCAGTTCACCTCCAGCCCGTGGTCGGCTGTGGCCAGCCTGTTGGGAATGCAGCTACACCACACAACTGCCTACCACCCACAGTCGAACGGAGTAGTGGAACCCTTCCACCGTCACTTGAAGTCGGCACTCATGGCCCGCCTGAGAGGAGCTAACTGGGTGGACGACCATCCCTGGGTCCTGCTTGGCATTCGCACAGCGTGCAAAGAGGATCTGCAGACCTCGCCGGCCGAGTTTGTGAACGGCGCACCCCTGGTCGTGGACTCGGAGACGTGGGACAGATGTCGCTCCCAACACCTCTCCACTAAATGTTCTGGCATTCTGCTTCCCATCCTAGTTTCACACACCCCTTCCCTGTCTGAAAAACATGAAGAATTAATGAGGTATCTGTTAAAACGCAGATGGGCCTTTGGCTTGTGTCTGAACAGGCCGTTGGGCCGTTCACCGCCCATGTCGTCTGTGGAAACATCGTTCCTTGTCTTTGTCAATCCATCTTCATATTCCCTGATCTTCCTCACACCTGCTCTTCCCGCCCTCCGAGTTCAGATCTCTCTCTTCCCCTCCCGCAGAACAGTGAAATCAGACAACAGAACAAACGAGACCCTTGTGCCCGCAATCTTGTGCTAAACCAATTGAATAAATCCTTTCTGCCTACACAATCTTCATCTCCCTCCATTTCCTGTACATCCGCGCGCAGTGTCAAAGAAGCACTTAAATCCCTCTATCGATCTGTCTCACTCACAAACCCTGGCAGCACATTCCAGTCACACACGCTATTTGTGTAAGCAAGACCTTGCCCATCACAGCTCCTATAAGCATACCCCCTCTCACCTTAAACTCTGCGGTATTCGACATTTTCATCCTAGGGGAGAAATGTACCGGTTCTCTCGTCTATCTGTCTCTCAAAATGATATAGACCTTTATCTGCTCTCCTCTCAGACTACGCCGCTCCAGAATAAAAATATACCGGCTGTCTGTTCTACCTGTGTCTCTCGTAATTACATAGAAATTACCTCCAAGAACATGGTCATTTATTTCTTATTCCCAATTTCTACCCATAAGGGCCTGATTATGACGAGTTGTCATGTCTGTCCTGACTGAGCACTGCAGTGACAGTTTCTCTGCCCTGTAATGTCACCCTTCCTCCTTTAATTCCTTTCACTTTTTGACGTCATAAACTTAAATGGAATTGAATTGAAATGAAATGACATCATCTCGCCTGTAGAGGTCGCAGCTTCCTTGGATGCGAGCCCAATGATTCCACATATCTGAAGCCCTCGTTCCGACCCTAACGCTTAATCCACCTGTTAAATTGTATGTTCTTTCTACTTTTTTGACTACGCCAGCACATACAGAACGGCCTCTTTCCTTCTACCTACAATACAGGTACATTTAACGGCCTCATACCATTGAGGAAACCACGTTCTCGTCCGCAGAGCCTTTTCTCTGCTACCCTAACAAAGTCAACCCTAGCGCTAGTCTGGTCTCACTGGGACGGGTAGTGGACCGGGGCATCAAATTCACAGGCAAATCCCTGACATCACTTTGCAGAACCAACTCCCTACTCATACCGATGTCATTGGTCCGGACATGGACCATGACGTCCGGTTGTCCGCACACCGAATTAAGCATCATCGAGAAGGAAACAATTCATAAACTGCAAAAATATTTTTGAAGTTTGATGCCTTTTCTCGCTGAAATCTCTCCTAACTGAAGCATCTAAGTGATAAAGCCTCTAATAACCAGTCCGATACTGCCTCTTCAACAATGGCCGCTCCGCTTGCCGCTGCCTTGTGTTTGTTTCCACTTGCTGATGAATCCCGTTCCGTGATTGGTCGCTGCTCAAACCCCATCACTTCGGTAAAGTACCGTTTTCCATGCGCTCCGCAGAATGCGGGAGTTCCCATTTTCTCGTTCCCTGCCGCTGTCTGGAGTCTGATTAAATGCCGAAATATCGCCTCACACTCTACCGGAGTCAAAAAAGAGCGAAACTCCCTCCATCCCCCTATCGCCCCTCTCACAATACACAGCAATTCGGCATTCAGTCGTCCCGAATTGAGTGTGTCCCTCGGGGATTGTGTATGCGTGTGACCCGATGGTTTTCTGAGGGAAGAGGGAGGAAGGCAGGAGAGTGGAGCCCACAGACAGAGTGTTCAGATTGCAAACTTTAGAGCAAGTGGTGTCGGTCCACACGACCGGCCTGTGCCCTTAGGACCGAGGGACGGATAACCGGCGGAATGGGGCAGGTGAGACTGCCGGGGAAGGGCAGTTGTGCAGGGCAGGTCGTGTCTCACGGTGATCGGAGGTGTTTATGAGGGGAAGAGATGGGGTGGACTGTGACAGTATTAAGAAGCGGGGCGTGTTGGTATAATGGTGTCACGATGAAAGACGTGTCGCTGCCACTGTGGGGTGTGTGGCAGTGTCATCGCAAGCGGTTTTCAGTGTCCCATTGAGGGCACTGGGGCCCTGTCCTATTTACAGTGTGTGTTCCCCAGCCTTATACGCATAACTCCCTCTCACCTTCAACACTTCCTGCTACTCACGGTGTAGTCCGCTCCCTTCGACACTGAGATAAAACAGCGCTTGGGTTCGACATTACCAAATGCACATTTGCCAGACCGCAGCTTGTCCAAATCCACACATTCCAGTCCTTTCTGATCCCAACAAATTTGGCCTTGATCCAGCTGAGAGTCTAATCCCGAGTACTGGCCCTATGCATTTCCATAATTACCTTGAGAGAAATGGCGTTATGATCAGTAGATACAAAACGTGCCCCCCGCACAAACCTCTGACACCTGCCGTGTCCCATTCCGAAGTAGGAGATCATGTATTATTTTTTCTCCCGTTGGACTTCTATGTGCTCATTATGGAATCTGCCCTGAATATTTTTCACAAACTCCACCCAGCTGGGCTTTTTGCAGTATGGGACTCAGTCAATACGTGGGAAGCTGAAATCACCTGCTTCACAATCTTAATGTTTCCTGTAACAGTCTGCGATCTCTCTCCTGAATTGTTCCTTCTAATCGAGCGGACTGCTGTCTGGTCTCTCATGCAGCCCCATGAACATGCTCATACATTTCTGATTCCTCATCTCCACACATTCCTGGAACAGACTGCGATCTCTCTCCTGAATTGTTCCTTCTAATCGAGCGGACTGCTGTCTGGTCTCTCATGCAGCCCCATGAACATGCTCATACATTTCTGATTCCTCATCTTCACACGTTGTGCTGTCCCGTTTTCCCCTCTTGCCTCCAATCCTCAATAATGGCTGCAATGTAATAATTCAAAGTGTTGATTCGTGCCCTGAGCTCACCTCCCCTTCTTTAACTTCCAGCATTGAAATATACGCTGCTCGGGACACCAGTCGCATCATGCTCAACCTTCTGATTCCTGCCTCTGTCTGAGCTCTTTACAACATCTGACTCCAGACCAAGTCGCTGCCTGCTCTCAAGCTTTAAACCCCAACCCCTGCAACTCGGGTTCAACAAGTCTGCACCAAACTTCCTTGCACTGTCCCGGCAAATCTTTCAGCTCAAATATTAGTTCCCCTCCAGCTTAGGTGGAGACTGCCTTCCATCGCTCTGTACATTTCCTAACTTCCTTGGAAAAAAACACAAGGATCCCAAATTCTGAAGCCCACCCAAAAACACCAACTCCTGAGCCACGCGTTAAACAGCATGATATCCCAAAGTCTGGCCTCAATGGGACGGGTGTTGGGCCTGTCCTTCAATGTAAAAACTAAAACCATGACCTCACTTTGCAGAACCTCCTCCCTATACATTGTCATTGGTACCAATATGGACCAGGATCTCTGGCTGCTCACTCAGCCTCTTAAAGGCTATAGAGAAGGAATGGTGTGCTGAGGGAAGAGAAAGGAAGCAGAGAGTGGAGGCCGCAGAAATAGTTTTCAGATTGCAGACTCTGCAGAAGAAGGTGTGAGTCACCAGTTTCTTGCTCCCTATCTCAATTGGACTCTGCTTAAATGGCAAATCCTCTGACCTATGTCTATGAGTCGGAGACAGAGCGAGGCTCCCTCCATGCAATCCCACCCCACACACTTGGAATCATGCCCTGAGTGACAACAACGATCCATCATACATTCTCCGGGTCAGACACAGGGAAAAGCTCCATCCAAAGTGTCGCTTCACATTTTCGGTTTCAGACCGAGTGAAGTCTCTCCACACCCGTCCCACCACACACACACGGGGACAGATTGCGTCGGTGACACCGAAACACTGTAAGAGGTCTTTCAGTGACACTGTGAAGATGGTGTCAGTGTGTGCCTTGTTCACAGCCTAGGCCGTCCGTGAATTGGCCGTTCCCTCTGTTTGTCGATAAACCTTCAAATTCCTTGTTCTACGCATCCCGCCTCGCTACGCATCGGATGAATAGGAATCGCTCCCTTCTCTTTCTACAGAGCAGAACAGATGCTCCAGTTCAAAGGTTATTGTGTACCAATTAAACTGAATTCCTTCTGCCGACACTACGTCTTTCTCCCTCCATTCCCGGCACACCCACGTGTCTTTTAACGAGTCATTTAAACGCCTCTATGGATATCCCTCCACCGCCAGCGCTGGCAGCGTGTTCCATCACCCGCCAATCTGTGTGACAACCAAAACCTGCGACACTCATCTCCCTTGAGCTTACACATTCTCAGTTTAATGCGGTCCCTCCGGAATTGGATATTTCAACCCTGCGAGGAAAAGATGCACACTGTCTGTTCTATACACGTCTCGTAATGCTATAAACCTCAATATGAAGCTAAACCCACGCTCACACCAATCCTTTCCGAATTACCTCTTGTCTAATGGCATTACCATCACTAGATGCAAAGTGGTCCCCTGTATAAACTTCTGTCCCCTGCCTTGTCCCATTCCTTAAGTGGAGATCAAGTACTACCCTCTCTCGGTGGTAGGAAGCTTTCTTGAAATCATTTGACATACTATCCACATGTCCTTTGGCAGTCTGAGGATCACAGTCAATACCAAGAATGTGAAAGTCAACCAATTTCACAACAGACTCCGAACTCTCCACGGATTTGTTCCTCTAAATCCGCAAAACGTCAGGTGGCCGATAATGTAGCCCCGTGAAGGAGTTCATACCTTTCTTATTCCTCAGTTCCGCATTCAAAGCCTCACCTCGAAGAGTTCTTCATTCTCTCCTAACTGAGCACCGCCGCGATGTTTATCCTAACTATTGAAGCAGCCCCCACCCCAGTCTAAATCATATGTTCATCGGCACGACTAAAACAGCGGTAAACTGGAGTGTTGAACTAACAGACCTGCCCCACCAGCAACCAAGTGTTACTAATGGCTAATATATCAGGGTTCCAGGCATTGACCCTACCTTGAGCTCATCTGCCTTTCGTACAATACGTTCTGCATTGAAACGTCCGCAGCTCCGGAACGTGAGTCCCAGCAGGCTCAAATTTCTGCTTCCTGACTTTGTCTGAGGTCCCAATTAGATCATTCCCATCAATGACTCCAGAATCTGTTATGATATTCTGGTTTTCATCGCCTTGCAACTCTAGTTTATACACGACACCGATCCCTTTTTAATGATTAAAAACACAAAATGCTGGCAGAACTCAGCAGGCCAGACAGTATCTCTGGAAGGAGGAGGGACGACGTTTCGGGCAGAACCCCTTCATCAGCAACGTTTCGGCCTGAAACGTTATCACTACCTCCTCCCAGAGATGCTGTCTGACCTGCTGAGTTCTGACAGCATTTTGTGTTTTAATTTATTTCCAGCATCTGCAGATGCACTCGTGTTTCCTTTTTAATGATTCAACTTTCCAAATGGGTATTAGTTCCACTGCAGTTCAGGAGTAAACTGAGAGAGTTCCTCGCTGGCAGAGGAAATGAAGGACCTGCACTACCCCGGGGCGGTGTGGCCCGGCCTCCAGCTATTTAGTTTGTGCTGCCCCCTCGTGCTCGCCCGGCAGAAGACAAGCTCTGTTGTGGTAGATTTCGGTGGCATTGAGTGCACAGGGTTTCAAGCTGCTTATTTGTGTGTGTGTGTGTGTGTGTGTGTGTGTGTGTGTGTGTGTGTGTGTGTGTGTGTGTGTGTGTGTGTGTGTGTGTGTGTGTGTGTGTGATCCGATGCTGCTTTGAGGGAAGTGAAAGGAAGAGGAGGAGAGTGGAGGCAAGAGAAAAGATGGTGCGATTGCTGCCATTGGAGAAAGTGTTCCGTGTGCACACGATCAACCTGTATATTCAGAGCTGTTGACAGGCTCAGAACCGAGAGAACGATAACCTGTGGCGGGAAGCAGGTGTAAACTCTACCCCATTCCCGGCAGGATTCCCTGTGAACACCAGGATGGAGATCTGAGGATGGGGTGAAGCGACTGAGATGTGGTATGTTGTCGGGAATGGAGATGTTCACGGAAACAGGGAGGGTCGTAGGGAAGGGAATGGGTCACGGGGTAGCTTGTATGGGAGGGTGTGACAGAGACGGGAGGGGGCGGTGGAGGTACTATGTGACAGGCGGGGAGGATGTTAGGAGAGTGAGGGTTTGAGGGAAACGCGGAGGGATTTGAAGAGGAAGTGGATTATGATGTCAGGGAGGAAGGTGTCCGTTATACACTGCAGGGCATGTCAGTGTGTCGGGTAAGATGACGGGCATGTTCTTCACACATGTGTCGGTGCCACGGAGTTATGTGTGTCAATATCATCGTAAGGGGTCCCACTGTGTTCCTTTGAGGATTGTGACGCACCCACCGTACCAGCCCGTCAGGCACTTCCGGAGACAGACTCAGAGTGAATCGCCCTCCACACCGTCCCATCACACACTCCTGGGACCAAACGCAGAATGAATCTCCCCCCACACCGTCCCATCACACACTCCCGGGTATAGACACAGAGTGAATCTCCCTTCACTCCGTCCCAATACACACTCCCGGGGTCAGACACAGAGTGAATCTCCCTCCACACTGTCCCATCACACACTCCCGGGGCTAGACACAGAGTGAATCTCCCCCCACACCGACCCATCGCACATCCGGGGATCAGACACAGAGTGAATCTCCCTCCATACAGTTCCATTACGTATTTCCGGGGTCGGATACAGATTGAAGCTCCCTCAACACTGTCCCATCACACACTCCCGGAGGTAAATACAGAGTGAAGCCCCCCCACACTGTCCCATCACACACTCCCGGGGTCAGACACTGATTAAAACCCCCTCCGCACTGTCCCATCACACACTGCCGGGTCGATGGATCAGCCATGATTAAAGGCGAGCAGACTCATTCTGATCCTAATCTGTTTGATCTGAATTGTAGTTCCTGGGAGTCAGAAACTCAGAGTGAGGCGAACGCATTCATACAGACACGATGGAATTGTCATGTTCCCAACAGAACAGGACAGGCGTCCAGGTTTCTGCACGTCCAATCCCCGGAATGTCGCTGTGCATTTAAGTCTCAGACACGCAAGTATTCAGTGCGCAGCCGTAAGAGTTCCCCTTCAAGTACGACTGTGTGTGACGTCTTTGGATTGGGTTCAGGTTTTCATGTTTATTTCCAGTCGGAGTCTGAGTTCATTCCGGACCTTACTCTGCATTTGGATCCAACACCATCCATCCTTGTCTCATAGCATAAGAGATTATTACCTCCGGACTATGAAGAAATGTGGTCTCTCAGTTGGCGTTGGGTTGTCCAGAACCAGTTTCTATGGATGCACGGTGGAAAGCGTTCTGTCTTGTCGCATCGCCGCCTGGTGTGGAGGCTGCGACGCTCAGAATCGGAAGATGCTTCAGAGGGTTCTAGACTGGGCCAGCACTCTGACGGTCACACCTCTCCCCACTATCGGGGGCATTTTCAGGAGGCGATGTCGTGAAAGTGCTGTATCCATCAGGGAGAACCCTCACCACCCCGGAGAAGCTCTCTACCTGTTAGTACTGTTCCGAACCCTCAGGTTTCGTTTACGGTGGACTGTCGCTTTAAGGCGCCTGAGTGAGGCGGGACTATGACGTCAGTCACAAGTTGAAGCGGTCTGCTTCGGATTTGTTTTTACACAGACATAGGGAGAGTGACCAGTCGAGAGAGGGAGAATAACAGAGACTGGGGAAGCCGACAGCCTCAGCATGTCGCAGCTGGGGCTTGGAACTCTCCGATGCCCGCAAGGGTGGGTTAAACATCGGCACACGGTGCACAACGAGTATGGGACAGTCGCTTCGTATAAACCATAACAGTGGAATTTAGCGGTATCTTGTGGGACCACTTGTGTAGCCCTTGCCTGGGTATGTTGTGTGGTAACCACTCGAAGACGATATTCCTGTGACAGGTCACTTTTGGTGCTAATTCGCATGTGGATTTGGAACGACACGTCGGACAAGATCTACGGCGACTGTTTCCTCGCTTTTGCGGCGTGAGACCTGTGGAATAATTCGTACTAACCTTCTCTCTCCAGTAGAACGTTTATTTCTCTCCCTATCGTTTATTTCGTGTATTGCTGACATTTCCTACTTTACCATCTCAAGACTCTGACTCTTATTCCCCCAAACTCAACAGTTATATTTGCGCACAAGCTACGCATAACATTGTTAACTTCTGTTTATCGTGGTTGAGTTATTATATAATAAGCAGTTAGTAATAAAGATAATTGTTTTAACATGAAAACCAGACTCCATGTGTAATCTATTGCTGCTGGATCGTTTCTAAAACGTTACATTGCGTAACACCACTATCAGCGAGGAGACGCAGGAGACGGAACACCGACACACAACGATTCATGGACAGCATCCGCCACTGCTCCATACATCTCTGACACAAGAACGACATTTTATCTGTATGTATTAATATTTAGAATTTACATCAGTTGTACATCTTTCCGGCCCGCAGATGCTTGAGATGAGAGTGGACGGAAAGGAGAACGAGAAAGAGCGAGGTCAGCGAGACGGAGGAGTTAGAACAGAGTGGGATTGGAGGGGGGTAGAGATCTGGGGAAAGGGGAAGAGATGGGAAAGAGGTGGGTAGAGAAAGCGGACAAAGGCAAGGAAGTAGGGAAATAGGAAATAGGAAACATTCATAGCATCCTCTTCTTCAAAAAATGTAGTTGGGATAGTCCAGGTAATTATAGACTTTTGAGCCTTAAGTCCGTGGTGGGAAAACTGGTGGAAAAGATTCTTAGAGATGGAATCTATGGACATTTATACAATTATGATCTGATCACGGACAGTCAGCATGGCTTTGAGAAGGGAAGATCGCATCTAACAGGCCTGATAGATTTCCTCAAGGAGGTGACCAGGCATATAGATGAAGGTAGTGTAGTGGATGTGAGCTAAATTGATTTTAGTAAGGCATTTGACAAGGGTCCACACGGTTGGCTTTTTTCGAAAGTCAGAAGGCATGGGATCCAGGGATGCTTGGCCAAGTGGATTCAGAATCGGCTTGCCTGCAGAAAGCAGAGATCCGTCGTGGAGAGAGTAAATTCGGATTGGAGCGTGGTGACAAGTGGTGTCCCACAGAATCGGTTTTGGATGCAGTCAATGTCCCGCTGTCACGTGGCACAGGCAGTAATCCCAAGATTACTACCTTTGAAGTCCTGCCTCTCAATTCCCTTCTTATCTCCCTGTAGTCTGCTTTCAGGAACTCCTCCATTTTCCTACTTATGGAGATGAATGGAGTTGGAGGGGGGGGGGGTCCCAGAGAGTGTGAGGTGAATTTGAGAGGATGAAGGAATAATAGTTGATGAGAGAGAATGGGGAGAAAGAGGGGTAGTCTGTTGATTCAACTCGGCCCCGCTGGCTGATTACAGAGCTCCTGGATCTCTTCAGGAACATCCGGGAACAAAGGTGCCGACTTCTCGCAGATGAAATGCCAATTACCATCGCAACGAAAACTCGTTCCGAACTGTTCGCAAAGACTGCAGGCGGTCGTTCCAGAGTGTACCTTGTACAGGAGTCCAGTAGACACTTCTCTATCAAAGAGGATTAAACAATTTATAGAGACTCCACCAGGCAACCCAAGATGTTCGCACAACTAATCACATTAAACTCCTTTCAACCATGAAGCCGTCAACAAACTAATTTCACTGTCCAACTTCGTCCCCACAGCACTGTGTTAATCTCCAAACTAATTCCATTACACCTCGCTCCCCTTAAATCTGTTTCAGTTCCCAAAAAATGTCTCATTACCCACATAATTATTGAAGTCTGGAAATAAATCCCAAAGGCCCACTCTCTTTAGCCCCATGTGGGTCACTTAATTAATTCCGCTGCCCTTCCCTCTCCCCACAGCTTGGTGTCAGACTTCAAACTAATCCCACTGCACCGCGCTTTCCCCACAGTTATGGACCCACCGGCAAATCTGTACCACAGAAAACACTGCCTCCCAGAACACTGGATAAGTCTGAAAACTGATCTCACTGACCCACCCTGTGCACACAGCTCTGTATCGGTCTTCAAACTAATCCAATTGTCCCACTCCCTCAACTCAGATCTCTATCAGTAACCAAACTAATCACGCTGCCCAACTCTTTTCTCACAGAAAAATATCATTCCACAAGCTAATCCCACACTCTGTCCCTCTCCTCACAGTTCCATGTCAGTCCAAACTAATTCCACAGCATCGCGCACTCTCCACAACCCTGCGTGAACCAGCAAAATAATAACAGGGTGGGATGCTTCCATATGACACTCTGCAATTCCTCAAAACATTCCGCTGCCCGGACCTTCCCGGACAGACACATATCGGTACTCGAAATGATCCAGTTTAATCATCCTCTCTCGACAACCTCGGAGAGTTTTCAAACAGTAGCAAGTCCCCCTCCCTCTTCCCACAAATCTACTTCAGCCCGTAAACCAATAATATTTTCTTTCCTCAGGACTATGTCACAGCCCAACTCCCAACCCACAGATCAGTCCAAATCTCACCCATCTTCGCATTTTCCAATCCAGTACGCATGGTCTCGGGAGACAAGAGAGCGGGAAACAATATTCTGTAAAATAAATTTCTTTCGATTAGTACCTAGAATCAAACACTGTTTCCGGAGACTCTCTCAGTTGTGAGATGGGAAGGTGCGATGGAAGCTTCTGTCTGTGACTGATCCCGGGAGTATGTGATGGGACGGTGCGGAGGGAGATTCGCTCTGTGTCTGACTCCGGGAGTGTGTGATGGGACGGTGTGGAGGGTGATTCACTCTGTGACTGACCCCGGGAGTGTGTGATGGGACGGTGTGGAGGGAGATTCACTCTGTGACTGACCCCGGGAGTGTGTGATGGGACGGTGCGGAGGGAGATGCACTCTGTGTCTGACCCCGGGAGTGTGTGATGGGACGGTGTGGATGGAGATTCACTCCGTGACTGAACCCGGGAGTGTGTGATGGGACGGTGTGGAGGGAGATTCACTCTACGTCTGACCCCGGGAGTGTGTGATGGGACGGTGTGGAGGGTGATTCACTCTGTGACTGACCCCGGGAGAGTGTGATGGGACGGTGTGGAGGGAGATTCACTCTGTGACTGACCCCGGGAGTGTGTGATGGGACGGTGCGGAGGGAGATGCACTCTGTGTCTGACCCCGGGAGTGTGTGATGGGACGGTGTGGAGGGAGATTCACTCCGTGACTGAACCCGGGAGTGTGTGATGGGACGGTGTGGAGGGAGATTCACTCTACGTCTGACCCCGGGAGTGTGTGATGGGATGGTGTGGAGGGAGATTCACTCCGTGACTGAACCCGGGAGTGTGTGATGGGACGGAGTGGAGGGAGATTCACTCTTTGTTTGACCCCGGGAATGTGTGTTGGGATGGAGAGGAGGGAGTTTCACTCCGTGCCTGACCCCGGGGATGTGTGATGGGACGGAGTGGAGGGTGTTTCACTGTTTCTGACCACGGGAGTGTGTGAAGGGACGGTGGGGAGGGAGATTCACTCTGTGTCTGACCCCGAGAGTGTCTGATGGGACGGTGTGGAGGGAGATTCACTCTGTCTCTGACCCCGAGAGTGTCTGATGGGACGGTGTGGAGGGTGATTCACTCTGTCTCTGACCCCGAGAGTGTCTGATGGGACGGGTGGAGGGAGATTCACTCTGTGTCTGACCCCGAGAGTGTGTGATGGGACGGTGTGGAGGGAGATTCACTCTGTGTCTGACCCCAGGAGTGTGTGATGGGACGGTGTGGAGGGAGATTCACTCTACGTCTGACCCCGGGAGTGTGTGATGGGATGGTGTGGAGGGAGATTCACTCTGTGTCTGACCCCAGGAGAGTGTGGTGGGAAGGTGTGGATGGATATTCACTCTGTGACTGAACCCGGGAGTGTGTGATGGGACGGAGTGGAGGGAGATTCACTCTGTGTCTGACCCCGAGAGTGTCTAATGGGACGGTGTGGAGGGAGATTCACTCTGTCTCTGACCCTGAGAGTGTCTGATGGGACGGTGTGGAGGGTGTTTCACTCTGTGTTTGACCCCGAGAGTGTCTGATGGGACGGGTGGAGGGAGATTGACACTGTGTCTGACCCCGAGAGTGTCTGATGGGACGGTGTGGAGGGAGATTCACTCTGTGTCTGACCCCGAGAGTGTCTGATGGGACGGTGTGGAGGGAGTTTCAGTCACTGTCTGACCCCGAGAGTGTCTGATGGGACGGTGTGGAGGGAGATACACTCTGTGACTGACCCCGGGAGTGTGTGATTGGACGGTGTGGAGGGAGATTCACTCTGTGTCTGACCCCGGGAGTGTGTAATGGGACAGTGTGGAGGGAGATTCACTCTGTTTCTGACCCCGGGAGTGTGTGATGAGACGGTGTGGAGGGAGCTTCACTCTGTGTCTGACCCCGGGAGTGTGTGATTGTGCGCTGTGGAGGGAGCTTTACACTGTGTCAGATCCTGGGTGTGTGTGATTGGACGGTTTGGATGGAGCTTCTCTCTGTGTCAGATCCTGGGTGTGTGTTTTTGGTATTTCACTCTGTACGCCGGGAGTGGGTGTCCTATGTTAGTGTGGGATCTTTTCTTGTTGTGGTTGTTACCGCTTCATCCTTTGAATTGATTTCGAGAAGCCTTGAATCACGGTTTGAACATTCTTGCCTCGCTGTGTGGAAAGATGTTTCAAACGTCGAGACGTTATAACACCTGTCGTTAATTCTGACCCAGTCCTTGGAACACGTTTGCTCTGGAAATCAGCAGGAAGGAACAGTTAATCTCCCTCCCATTAGTTTCTTCCAATGCCAGGCACTCGGTGAATCTTAGAAAAGTTCCTTCTAATCCGTCTGATCACAGAAAACAAAATTCCATCCAGACCACGTCATGGGTTACCGGATTCAGACACTGAGAGATGCAGCCGCGCATTTCCCCTTAGTCACAAGCTCAGAGTGTCAAACTCCGAGTGTCATCACACAAACCCGCTGTTAGACACAGAGTGAAATCTACCTCCACACCGTCCCATCACACACTCCCGGGGTCAGGCACAGAGTGAATGTCCCTCCACGCCGTCCCATCACACACTCCCGGGGTCAGACACAGAGTGAATCTCCCTCCACACCGTCCCCTCACACAGCCCCGGGGTCAGACATAGAGTGAATCTACCTCCGCACCGTCCTATCACACTCTCCCGGTGTGAGACACAGAGCGAATCTCTCTCCACACCGTCTCATCACACACTCCTGGGGTCTGACACAGAGTGAAGCTCCCTCCACATCGTCCGTTCACACACTCCCGAGGTAAGACATTGGGTGTCGCCCCCTCCAGACCGGCCGCACACACATTCCCGAGGGTCAGCTACAGTGTCTGTTGCATCCGCACTGTCTCATCATAGAAACCTGGGGTCAGACTCTCTCTCTCTCTCTCTCTCTCTCTCTCTCTCTCTCTCTCTCTCTCTCTCTCTCTCTCTCTCTCTCTCTCTCTCTCTCTCTCTCTCTCTCTCTCTCAGCCTTCCCACCCTGTAATGCCTAGACAGGTAGGAGTCCGTTGTGGCCTCACCTCTGTTACTGGTCAGGAATTGGCAAAGTATCTGTTGGTTTCGGCCGGAGGTGATTTGAGACTGACGAATCTGTAATACTGAGAGGGATGGTGAACGACGTTTAGCTTTAACAGTGACGTGTGAGACATTGTCACGGTGCCGCGCGGTCACGGTAAGTGGTGTGTCGTTGTCACGGTACGGTACGGTTCACGTTGTGAAGCGAATCATGTTGAGAGTTGTGACACAGTGTCACTTTCAAGGGCGTGTCGGTGTCACTGTGAGGTGTGTTCCGGTGTCGCCTTGAGGAGTGTATCAGTCACAGGGTCAGGGGCATGTCGATGTTACAGTGAGGAGTGCTTTGCTGTCACTGTGAGTGTTGTCATTGTGAATGGCATGTCGGTGTCTCTATGAGACTGGATTGTGTTACGGGAAAGGCCGTGTTATTGTCACGGTTAAGGGCTGTGTCTGTGTCACATTGAGGATCGCGTCGGCATCACTGTGAGGTTTTACGCTAACTCTTCATTCCACTCTGTTAGTTTACGTTCTGACTCCATCCGGAGCCCGTTCGACTCACCATAGATCGAGAGCCCGGCCACTATCGCGATAAGGGCGGATGTAACGAGACAGAATAGGCAAATCTGACGGTACGATTTATTTCTGATTTTATCCTTTGGCTGCTCTGTATGTGGACCTGTAGAGAGAACATTCAGCGTGTGTGTGAATTCAGCCGTGACCCCCACTGTTGCTCCCACCCACCCACCATCCGCGCTCTCGCCTTCTACCACGATCACTACTCCCTCTCTCAATCTCATCTACTTTCAGCTGTCATCGCCGAGTCCAAATTCCAGAGTCTGACAGGCGTCTGACGGATTCCAGAGATCAGTCAGTTCTCCTCTGAGCCTCTTCCGCTCCAGAGGAAGCAACCCAGGTGTCCGACCTCTCGTTGTAACACATGTCATCGAATCCCGGCAGAGTCCTGTTAAACCTCACCGGACGCTCCCCAACGCCCTGACATCCTTCCGATAATGGGGTGACCTGAACTGTAAACAATACACCTGATTTAGCTTAACTAATGATTCTTATAAAGTTGCAACATAGCCCCTGATATTTGTACTCAATGCCCCGGCTCATAAAGGGAAGAATGCCATCGGACTTCTTAACCATCCCATCAAACTGTGCAGCCACG